>NC_045732.1:67482679-67782679 GCF_009834535.1 Camelus ferus | reverse complement strand
TAGATAATTAACTCCTAGATAAAAAGGAATAAGCTGTATTCCTAAAGTGGAGAACTTGACTTTTTTCCTGGCTCTCCTTTTCCCCTGGCTTCCACAGCCTGTAAATGAAGTCTTAAACCCCTGAGGAAATCTGACCAAGACTTCAATTCTAGAAACCCAATTTCCAGAGAAATAGGACACTTTTTTTTCCTGTAACCACTACATCTTGCCTTTCCTCCATTCTGCTTCAAATGTGATAAATGACAGAAGAGAAGTACTTATGCTTTTAATGTTTTCTTCACTATTAGGATAGCCTTCTTAAAAAATAAATACTTAAATGGATTTGTTTACTTGGTTTGTCTACTTATATAATGAAGAGCAAAGATTTGTCTCTCCCTTTCCACTGACTGTATGTGTTATAATAAAATAAATATTATTCTAATACTTACATGATGAGGTGTCTACAGTAATAGCTCTTATCAAAAGCAGTTCATGGGAATGTTTTCTTGCCTTTAGACTGGTGATGAAGTTATTGACCTTTTGACCTAGTCCTGGGTGCTAGACAGTAATGATTAGGCAAAGCATCGAATGGTATAGTGACGCATCTCTGTTGTTTCTGTTAACAAACGCCCCTAAAGTAACAGGGATTGCCACTTTTAACTAGGGCCAGCAGAACCATTTGAAAAATAGGTATGATGGTGCAGGTTGAAGATCCATCTCAAATGTTAGTTGGAACTCCTACCAAGTTCTACTCAGCAGATACCATTAGGTAGTGGTAAGTCATGAATTCTCTAGCTGATATCTCTCAGACAATGGCAAGTGATAAGCTTACTTTTCTTGCCTGAATCTCCTACAAGTTGGCGAGGCATCATTGTTTCAATAAAATCAGCTCACTTTTGCTTCTTGTCCAAAATGATATTCTGGGACTTTAGGTGTGGTCAGTGATGCTGTGTAACTCATGAAATTCACTCCTTGGTGATGCCAAAGGTTTTTAAAGTTCAGATCTATAGGCATGTGCTGAAATTGACTTTATTGTAGTTTCTGAAAATTGATGATTGTTCAGTGTACCTGTGGAGAAATCAGCTATAATTGTGATAACCACTTAATCTTAGACAACCATGGTAAAACAAGTCTTAACAATGATAGTGTTTACTTTTGTTTTGTAATCGAAAAAAAAAATCAGTGTCAAATAATTGCAGAAGCATCGTTTAAAAGCATCAATAGCATTACTGTTTAGCTCCTTGTCTCTGCCTTTAGTTCCTGAATTTTCCCCTTCCAGGAATTTGTGGATTATTGTCTGGGGCATAATTGGCCAAATCCCATATTGCTGAGATAATAGGACCAATGTACTTGATGAAAGACCATTAAGTTTACATTTAGGGTCAGGTTTCTATCCAAAGTTAGTATTTGAGGAATATATTTTCATCTTCAACATGCATAATTTGTAAGACACTAGTATCGTAATATGGGATAAGTGCCATGTGAGCATTAAGAGGAAAGTTCTGTTAGATATAAGGAGAACGAAAAAGAACTTTTAGCTGGGCTACCCTTGTCTTCTCAACTAGATTTCATAGCCCTTGAGAGCATGGGCACTATTTCATACTTTATGAGATAGATACCAAAAAATGCAAAATGAAGTCTGCCAGCTACACCATCTCATATAGTCTATTTGAGTATGACTTGACTTTACTACAGACAACACCTGATTCTTTAAAAGGTGAGTAAAGCTGTATTTCAAAGTTAGGGTGGAAGGGTATTTCAAGAAAAAGTTAGGCAAGAATCTGTGGAAGCCTTTTATTTTCCATGTTCTAAAAGCGGGTGATATGCACCTTACAACTAGGTAACAGGAGAGACAAAATTCTATACTGGTTCCAGTTTTTGGTTCTGAAGCCAGACTACTTAGGTTTGAATCTCAGCTCTATACCTTGACTAGTCATGTCAATTTGGGCAAGTTACCAAGCCTCCCTGTGCCTCAGATTCCTCATCTGTAAAATGGGGCTAATAATGGGACCTACCCTGTAGGGTTGTTGTGAGAACTTAGTGAATTCATAGGTGTAAAACCCTTAGAACAGAGGCTAGCTCATACGAAGTGTTTAACAAATTTTGTTGCTGTTTTTATTACTGTTATCGTCATTCTCATCTGGCTCTGTGTTTTTTAGGACCTGGTTCCTTGGCTGCTTTTTACACTTATCATCTACCTCCTTTAGCCTTTGAGCCAAGTTTGGAGCAGGAAAATTCAGATCACTCAGTTTTCACACATTGGCTAGCAATATTCTTTAGAGGCTGGATTTGGGGAAAATAGAATCTATTGTCGAAAACAAGTTATTTGGATTATTTGTGGTTTTCATGAATAATGATGAGCTCAGATATATTGGAAAGATCCATTCAGTAGTGTCCATGAAATAACCTGTCTTAAAGATATTTCAGAGAAGCAGTAGCAACTTGCTTAAAAGCTGTATATAAAGAATACCCTCCTTGTGGCATCTGTATATACAGTTCGGTTGGAAACAGACTTTCTTGCAAGTGAACTTTTAACAGTTTGGATGTGAGTTTTAAAAATATGTAAATGCACTTGAAACCCACATTTTGATAGCTTGTCTTATTTTAGTGCTTGCTTATAGTCTTTCAGAGGTCCTTGTCGTCTATTATTCCATTTCTTTTTCATCAAGAAGAATAAATCCCCCAACCATGCAGATCACATAGCTGATAGTGAAAGCTCATCCAATTTCATATTTAAGTAGGTAGAACTGATATCAACCTCTGAGTGAGCTAATTATCTCTGGCAAAATAATCCAGAATCAAATACATAATACACAATGTGGATTTAAATCAACAAAGTAACTTCTAGCTTACCATCATTCAAACATTAGTGGTTGCAGAACCATACAAGTAGGCCAATTTATGCCAGCCTAATAATGCCATTTAATCGCCCCCTTCATGGATTTACTTTTAAGTGTATACTTAGATTCTTTCTGAAATGTCTAGATAAGTTGTATATATGAAATACAAATAACTTAGGTGTATGTCATTGATTATAAATTTATTGTCGAGAAAGAGTCACTCCTCTCACCAACATGTGGAGGTTTGCAAAAGTTACCTCATTTAGATGTTTGTTTTGGGAAATTCATGATTATCTCTCCTCAGTTAAAGATACAAGGATTGTTAACATATTTCCTACTCCATTCTAGAACATGTGGATCAGAAGTCTAATTTGTGTGTATGCCAAGAAAACTGTATTCCTAAGAATTGGCTAAAAGGTACACAAGTTCTGCCTACAAAGTAATTTTGATTTTCTGAGTTCTTTTAATTAGTAAATGGTTTTCAGCACTTATACTTAGTCCAGGAATATAGCTTAATATAAGAATATTAATGATAATAACAGTAATATCATAAAAGAGGAAATAAAAATAGTCACTAAAAATGAATATATATTTAACATTCCTGATAAAGAAAAAAAGAAATGTTTCCATTTCCCTCACCAAATTGGCAAAGTTTTAAGCTATTCTTTTTCTTATTCTTAATTAATATAACAAAATAAAGTTAGGTCAAAATAATAATAGCAACAATGTGTTGGATGATGGTAATTTATGGAAAAGTGAAATGAATAGCAGCACTTTATAAAGAATGGGAGAGAGGAATTGGGAATATGCTGCTATAAAGTATCAGTCCCTGCAGTACCTGTGAAGTAGTATAGTGTTATTTGAAAGTGGACTTAGATTAGTGTAAATCTATATTGCAAACTCTAAGACTACTACTAAATTTTAATAAAAAATAAGTATAATTGATACACTAAGAGAAAATAGAATAATAGAAAATACTTAGTTAAAGCCAGAGAAGGCAGAAAAAGAGTGGAACATACATACACAAAAGAAAAAAATCAAAGGCAATGAATAGAAATTAATTATAAATATGGTCTATATTAGTCCAGCTGTATCAATAATCACTTTAAATGTGAATGGTCTATATACCCCAATTAAAAGACAGTTACTATCAAAGTGGATTTTAAAAAAAGCAAGACACAACTATATGTTGTCTACAGGAAATACACTTTAAATGTAAAAATACTTATAGATTAAAAGTAAAAGGATGGAGAAAGATATTGCATTCTAACACATACTAGTCAAAAGTAAATGGGAGTAATTATATTAATTTTAGACAAAACAGATTTCAGAGCAAGGAAAATTATGTGTATGTACCTAGTAGAGCATCAAAATATGTGAGGAAAAAACTGATAGAACTGCGTGGAGAAACAGACAAATTCACTATTATACTTATTTTTATACCCCTCTCTTAGTAATAAACAGATCCAACAGGTGGAAAATCAGTAATGGTATAGTTAAATTGAACAACACCATCAATCAAACTGGATCTAATTGTCATCTACTACCAACAATAGTAGAATACACATTCTTCTCAAGCTCACATGAAACATTCACCAAGATAGACCACATTCATGGGACATAAAACACACCTTAACAAATTTATAAGAATAGAAATTGTACTGTATATGCTCTCATAACACACTGGAATTAAACTAGAGATCAATAACCGCTGTAAAATCTAAAATATTTAGAGATGAAACAATATACTTCCAAATAGCACATAATAGATCAAAGAAGTTTCAAGAGAAATTTAAAGATATTTTAAATTATATGAAAATAAAAATACAGTTTATAAAAAGTTATGGGATACAGCAAAAACAGTGCTTAGTGGGAAATTTATGGCATAGAATTAATGTATTAGGGGAGAAAAAGATCTAATGTCAATAATCTAAGATTCTACCTTAGGGAACTAGAAAAAGAAAAACAAATCAAACCCAAAGTAAGCAGGAGAAAAGAAATTTTTAAAAATTAAAGTAGAAATCAATGAAGGTGAAACCAGGAAATCAATAGCAAAAAAATCAATGAAACCAAAAGCTGGTTCTTTGAAAAGATCAATAAAACAGAACTCTAGCCAGGTTAACTAAGAAAAAAAGAGAGAAGGCACAAATTATTAATACCAGAAATGAAAGGAAGGCCATCATTACTACCAAAGGCATAATAAAAACTATTATGAACAACTCCACACCCACAAATTTGAAAACCTAGGAAAAAAAAGACCAATACCTGGGAAGATACAACCAACTAAAACTTGTACAAGAAGAAATAGACAATCTGAATAGGTTTATATCTATTAAACAGATTGAATCAACAATTAATAATCTTTCAAAACAGAGAGCACTAGGTCCAGATGATGAACTGATGAATTCTACCAAACATTTAAGGAAGAGGTATTACCAGTACTCTCCAATCTGTTTCAGAAGATAGAAGCAGAGGGAGCACTCCCTAACTCATTCTATGAGACCAATATTACCCTACTACCAAAACCATATAAAGACGTTATAAGAAAGAAAAACTACAGATTAATATCTCTCATGCAAAAATCTTCAACAAAATATTAGCAAATCTATTCCAATAACATAGGAAAAAATCCACAATCAAGTGGTATTTATTCCAGGTATGCAAGGCTATTTTATCATTCAAAAATCAAGTTAATGTAATCTATCACATCGACAGGCTAAAAAAGAAAAACTACATGATAATATCAATAGATGCAGAAAGCATTTGACAAAATCTGACGCTATCCAGCAAATGAGAAATGGCGGCGGGTAGAGAACTTCTTCAACTTCATACAAAATATCTACAAGAAATCTACAGCTAATACCATACTTAATGGAGAGAAACCAGATGCTTTTCCCCTAAGACTGGGAACAAGGCAATGAATGATGTCCTCTCTCACTACTCCTATTCAATGTTGTACTGGAAGTCCTAGCTAATGCAATAAGATGGGAAATGGAAATGAAAATATAAGGATTTGGAAAGAAGAGATAAAATTACCTTATCTAGCAGATGACATGATTATTTTAAATATCACAAAGAATCAACCAAAAAACCCTTCTAAAATTAATAAGCAATAATAGCAAGGTTGAAGGATGTGAGGTTAATATATGAAAGTCAATTGCTTGCCTATATACCATCAATGAACAATTGGAATTTGTAATTAAAAACACAACACCATTTACATTAGCACCAAAAAATGGAACACTTAGGTATAAATTTAGTAAGATGTGTACAAGATCTATATAAGGAGAACTACAAAACTCTCAGGAAAGATATCAAATAACTAGAAAGAGATTCCCTGTTCATAGGCAGAAAGACTTAATGTTGTTAAGATACCAGTACTTCACGACTGAATATGTAGATTCAATGCAATACTTATAAAAATCCCAGCGACTTACTTTGTGGAAATTAACAAAGTGACTCTAAAATTTATATGAAAGGCAAAAGACCCAGAATTGCCAGCACAATATTAAAGAACAACAACAAAGTCACAGAACTAACAACTGCCAACTTCAAGACTTGCTATAAAGCTATAATAATTAAGACAATGTGGTGGTGTTGAAAGAATAGACAAATGGATCAGTGGAGCATAATAGCCCAGAAATAGACCCACACAAATATATAGACCCACTGATCTTTGACGAAAGGAGCAAGGACAATTCATTGGAAAAAGGGTAATATTTTCAACAAATGGTGCTGGAACAACTAGAGATCCACATGCAAAATATGAGTATAGACTTGACCATAAACAGAAATAATTCACAGAATAGATCAAAGACCTAAATATAAAATGCAAAACTATGAAAGTTCCAGAAAATAACATTGGAGAAAAATCTAGGTGACCATGAGTCTGACAGTGAGTTCTCAGATACACCAAAAGTATGCTCCATGAAAGAAAAAATGGATAAATTGGACTTCATTAAAAGTGAAAAATTCTGCTGTGCAAAAGACACTATTAAGAGAGTGAAAAGACAGACTACAGACTGAAGGAAAATATTTGCAAAATGCATGTCTGGTAGAGGACATGAAAATATACAAATAACTCTTAAAACTCAACAATAAGAAAATGAACAACCCAAATGAGCAAAAGAGCTAAACAGATACCTCACCAGAGGAGACAGATAGATGGCAAACAAGTATATGAAAAGATGCTCAATATCATAGGTTGTTAGGGAATTGCAAATTAAAATAACAAATGAGATACCATTACACACCTATTAGAATGGCTAACACCTGAAATACAGACAACACCAAAATACTGATAAGGAAGTGGAGCAACAGGAACTCTCATTTATTGCTAGTGGGAATGCAAAGTGGTACAGTCACTTTGGAAGACAGTTCGGCAGTTTCTTAAAAAGTTAAACGTAGCTTTACTATAAAATCCAGCAACCTTACTCTCAGGTATTATGTAAATGAGTCAAAAACATGCCACACGAAAACCTGTACACATATGTTTTTAGCAGCTTTATTCACAATTTCCAAAAATTGGAAGCAAACAAGATGTCCTTCAATAGGTGAATTGATAAACAAGCTGTACATTTATACAATGAAATATTATTCAGTGATAAATGAGCTGTCAAGCTATGAAAAGACTTAGAAAAATCTTAAATGCATATTGCTAAGTGAAAGAAGCCAGTCTAAAAAGACTGCATACCCTGTGATCCCAACTATGTGACATTTTGGAAAAGACATAACTATAGAGATAGTAAAAAGTGTCTTTCAGGAGTTGTGGGAGTGGAGAGGGGAAAAGATGTACAAGCGATATTTAAGGCAGTGAAACTATTCTGTATGATACTGTAATGGTGGATGTATGTCATTATATGTTTGTCGTAACACATAGAACTACACAAAGAGTTAGCTCTCATGTAAATGATGTACTTTAGTTAATATTAATATATCAGCATGGGTTCATGAATTATAACAAACGTATCACACTAATGCAAGAAGTTAATGCCAAGGAAAAGGGAGTGCGGTAAAGAGGGAATATATGAGAACTTTCTATACTTTCTGCTCAGTTTTTGGTAAACCTAAAACTGCTCTAAGAAATGAAGTCTATTAATTCAGAAAAAGGAAAACAAAGATTGGAAGGCTATTACCAGAATGTTAAAAGTGGTTGTCTTCTGGAAGTGAAATTATGTGTGATTTTTCTTTCTTCTATATATTTCTTTTTTATTGTCTTATTAAGGTATTACATGCAGCAAAATTCACCCTTTTTAGTACACCTAAAACTAATACAATGTTAGATGTCAATTATATCTCAATTTTAAAAGTTAAAAAATAAAATTTAAAAACTCACCCTTTTTGAGTACAGTTTTGTGAATTTTGACAAATGGCACCACCGTAATCAAGATATAAAATAGCTCCATCACTCCCAAATTTACTCTGTACCCCCTTGTAGTAAAATCCTCCCTCCACCCCAGCCCTTGGCAACTACTAATCTGTTTTCTGTTCTAATAGTTTTGCTTTTTCCAGAATGAAAATAATTAATTGTAATCATATATTATGTAGACTTTGAATCTGGCTTTTTAAAATTTACCATAATGCCTTTGAGATTCATCCATGTTTGTGTGTATCAGTCTTTTCTTTTTATTGCTGAATAATATTCCATTGTTCGGATGTTTTAAAATTCATCAGTTGAAGGACATTTATGTTGCTTCCTGGTTTTGCAGACTATGAATAAAACCACTTTAAACATTTATGTACAGGTTTTTGTTTGAATATACTTTTAATTTAGGTGGAAAAATACTTAGGTTTTGGATTGCTGGGTGGTATAGTAAGTGTATCTTTAACTTCAGAAGAAACTGCCAAATTGTTTTACACCAGCACTGTATGAGGAGAGTTCCAGTTGCTTCACATCCTCATCAGCACTTAGTATTGTCAGATTTTTTGAATTTAGCCATTCTAGTAAGTCAGTACTGATATGTCCTCATGGTTTCCATATTCATTTCCCTGATGACTAATGATATATGTGACATCTTTGTGTCTTCTTTGGTGAAGTATCTATTCAGATTGTAATCCCATTTTTAAAATTGGGTTGTTAGTTTCCTTATTCTTAAGTTTTGAGATTCTTTATATATTCTGGATAAAAGTCCTTTACAGAAATGTGATTTGCAAGAAATTTATCCCTGTTGGTGATTTTTCTTTTTAGTCTCTTGACACTGTCTTTCAAAAGCAGAAGTTCTTAATTTTGATGAAGTCTTATGTTACAAAATTTCTTTTATAGATTTTACTTATGATATCATATCTAAGAACTCTTTGCCTAACCTAAGATCACAAGGATAGTCTATATTTTCTTTTAGAAGTTTAAAATATTAGGGTTCACATTAAAGTGTGTCTATGATCCATCTTGAATTAATTTTTGTAGCTGGTATGAGATATAGCTTAAAGTTCATTTTATTTTATTTTATGTTTTGCATATGATTATCCAAATGATGCAGCAGCATTTGTTGAAAGGCTATTGTTTCTCCATTGAATGGCCTTTGCACCTTTGTTGAAAAATCAGTAGACCCGTAAGTGTGGGTTTATTGTGTATTTTTTGACTCTCTATTCTATTCTATTGATATATTTGTCTAACCTCTTGCTAACACACTGTCCTGAAAACTAGTTTTGTATTGCCTTGAAATCACATAGTGTGTGTCCTCCAACATCTGTCTTTTTCAAAATAGTTTTGGCTATTCTACTTCCTTTGCCTTTCTTTAGAAGATGTAGGACTATTCAGGTTATCTAGTTCTCCTTGAGTAAGCTTTGGTAATTATATCTTTCAAATAATTCATCCCTTTCATCTAAGATGTTAAGTTAACTGGTGTAAAAGATATTCATAAAATTTCCTTTTAATCCTTTTAATATCTATAGGATCTATAATGAAGTTTTCTCTTTTGTCCCTTCATTAGTAATTTGCATATTCCATTTTTTATGTAATTGTTAGTCTTACTAGAATTTTATCAATTTTATTAATAGTCTTAAAGAACCAGGTTTTGGTCTCATTGGTTTTTTTTTCCTATTGATCTTCTGTCTTCAATTTCATTGACTTCTGCTTTTTATTATTCATTCCTTCTATTTTCTTTTGGTTTATTTTGTTCTACTTTTTCTAGTTTCTTAAGGCATTGATTTGAGACTGTTCCCCTTTTCTAATATAGGTACTTAGTGATATAAATTTCCCTCTAAGCACTTCTTTAGCTGAATCCCACCAATTCTGATATGCTGTGTTTTCATTTTCTTTTTTTTTTTGAGAAATTAAAAGTATTTATTAATCCATTTTAAAATAAGAACAATAAACCACTATATATTAACATAAATAACATATTTTGGTGACAGAAAAAATGTATTTTTCCAAAACAAAAAAAAATTAGTGATAAGATTGTTATGTTTTACATTTTTGCAAATCTCTTTAATATCTAACTTCATCTTTTTTTTAACATTTTTATTGATTTATAATCATTTTACAATGTTGTGTCAAATTCCAGTGTTCAGCACAATTTTTCAGTTATTCATGGACATATACACACTCATTGTCACATTTTTTTCTCTGTGAGTTATCATAACATTTTGTGTATATTTCCTTGTGCTATACAGTGTAGTCTATTCTACAGTTTTGAAATCCCAGTCTATCCCTTCCCACCCTCCACCCTTCATTTTCTTTTAGTACAAAATACTTTCTAATTTCTCTTTTGATTTTTTCCTTCAATCCACAGGCTATGTATAAATTACTAGCATATTAAAAGTGGTTCTGTCTTATGCTGGAGTTCTGTGTATGGAATGTTTCTTTTTTCTATATACTTTTATGTTTTTATTTTGTTCTTTTTCTGTATTCTCCAATTTTCTACACTGAGCATGCATTACCTTTGTAATTAGAAAATAATCAATTAATATAAAACAACATTGTACATTTTGTAGCACTTTATAATTTACAGGAGATTTATCTAATCTTCTAACATTTGCTTGAGAAAGATATAATCCGTATTTCATTGGTGTTGAAAATTGAGATTGATAGAGTTAAATGACTTGCTCAATACCACACAACTAGAGGTTGTTAGGATTCAGACCCAGAGTTTCTGATTCCTAGTTCATCATCCTGAAGAAGTTAGAAATAAAGGTTTGAAAAGTAAATTGGAATTTATCTTGTGGGAAGTTGGAAAGAATCACAGAGGGTCTTTGAAGCAGTAAGTAACTTGAAGCATTTATCTCAGTGTAGTTGTAATTTGAATCTCTGATTACTAATGAGGTTGAATCTTTTCCTGTTTATTGCCTGCTCTCATTTCTTCTCTAAATTGCTATTCATGTCCTTAGATCATTTTTCTATTGGGTTTGTTGGTCATTTACTTATTGGTTTGAATGATTAAAAAATGTTCCAGATACTAATGCTGTATTTATACCAATACTTTATTTGTTGGAAATATCTTCTCCCTGTTTCTTGCTTGTTTGTCTTTATTATTTCAATTTTGGTCATCAGGGGAATGTCTACAAGGGAGTGTGTGTGTTGGGGGGAAATTAATGTGTTTGCAACAAGAGGAGTCTTGGTTTATTTTGACTTTGTGTGATGGGAAGGAGGATGGGAAGCAGGAGCTAGAAGAGGATGGGATTGGAAGACAAATCATATGATTTGGAAATTTACTTACTTGTTATTTGTCAATTACTTACATTAGTGGCCACAAAGTGTAGTGAGAGACAGTAAAGAATGAATGTTGCCTATGTTTGAGAACCTTTTACCCTGATGGAGAAATAAGACACGTAAAAGAAGACAAGTAACACAGTATGTGCTCAAGTAACTGTGGTACAAGATAAGCTGTGGCTATCAAAATCTTTATTCCAGCAAAGGGAAAGGAGATATTACTTTTAGTTAATTGGGGGTTTTCTGCATAAGAAGTCTGTAAGTTGAATGAGAACAAAGAGGAGCTATGTGTGTTTTTGCTCACCATTTTATCCCCAGCACTTAACATAGGGCCTAACAAAGAGCAAGTGCCCAAATATTTGTTTAATGATTAAATGATATTAGCATCCATTAGCAAAGCCATTTGTAGAGACCTAACCCAATTTGTGTTTAGTCCATCACTCCTATACCACCACCAGGCAGCTCTGAGAGTGTTGTGATAAATCAGCATTTCGGACATTAGCTTGTATTTCCAAAGCAAGGGAGCACAACCTTTTCCTAAAAGGACACACAGTGTGCTCTCTTATCTTACCCTTACCACAGAGTAGTAGTCAAGATTTTGGCTTCACTCTCAGGCAAACCTGGGTTTGAGTTTCATGTCAGCTACTAACTAGTTATATGACTCTTGATTTCCCTCATCTGTGAAATGAGACTAATAGTGGATCATTGTAGCATCAAATAAGGGAAGCATGTAAAACACTGAGCCTGTAGTAGGGGTCTATAAAAATTTCCTATGTCACTTCTCTTGATGTACATGAAAATGCATGGAACTTGTGACTACCTGTGGATTTTGTGACTTGGTCCATATTTTCTAACCAGCATATTCTCCATCTTCTTCCTCACAGATTCAGAGACATATTGTGTGTTCCAAGACAAGAAGTACAGAGTGGGTGAGAGATGGCATCCTTACCTGGAACCTTATGGGTTGGTTTACTGTGTGAACTGCATCTGCTCAGAGGTACAATCGCTCATGGCATGTGATTTCCCACTTTGCTCCTCAGCACATAGAGATGCTTTCAAGTGCCTAGATGGCCAGGGAGCATGAGTGATAAAAGCCTAAGAGAAGTTGAGAAGCAGATTATAAGGAAAAATACACATCTCCTGTCCTTTTTTTTTTTTTTTTTGATAGCTTTTTGGCTTTATTTTCATGTGATCTCGTTTTTTGCTATAGACAGATACTGATGTCTCTTGGCCAAATGAAATAGGACATGGAAAAAGTGGAGTGGAAGAAAAAGCTCAATATAATGCCTGGATTGTAAGAAAAAATCATTTTTGAATACTGGTGCAAGACTGGCCTTTAAAAAGAGATTAGGACAGTTCGTAAATTGGTTCATTGGAAGAGCGTACTTTATGTTGTTTCAGCCAATAACTATAATTAGGATTGAGGTTGTGAAAACTTGGCCTGTTTCTGGTGAGGATTAGAGTTCTCTTGGCTTGACTTTGGCTCTTGTCCAGTCACGCAAAGAGGCATTTGAACAGCTTAAATGCCATCTTTGCAATAGACAAAACAGGTAGTCCCATCTTCTTTCCATGGCCTTGACCCAGGACCACAACTATGGCCCATCTTTCTGAATAGCTTCTACTGTCAAGGACTAGGCCAGGGTTTCTCAACCTCTGCACTATTGGCATTTGGGGACAGATAATTTCTTGTGAGAAGCTGTCCTGTGCATTGTAAGCTGTTTAGCAGCACCCCTGTCCTCTAGCCCCTAGACCCCAGTAGCACTAACCCCAGTGTGACAACCAGAAATGTCTCCAGACGTGGCCAAAGTTACCTGGGGAGCAGAATGGCCCCTTGTGTAGAACCAGTGCCCTAGGCCAATTGGGAAGGGAGGCCTTGTACTAGATCTTGAGAATTGAGAATTCTGAATATAGAGAAAGAATTTTCAGGACTAGCCTCTCACTTGAGACCTCGTGGAAGAACTGCAACTCCTCGCTAGTGCCCAGGTAGAGCAGGAACAGTCACTTGCAAGCCTGATTCTTTTGCCATTTGAACAGAAAATTGGCTTTCAGAATTTTGAGTATGTGTAAATCGAACCTTTAGGCAACATTAGGTGGTCTTAAGAGGCTTTAGAGCTCTAGAATCAAGACAGACCAAGTTTCTAACCCTGGCTCTGCCACCTAGGAACCATGTTACATTGAACAAGTTACCTCACCTCGCTGAGATTTCTTTAATGGTATAATGGTATTACCTATTTCACGGGGTTATGATAAGGATTAAATTCACTAATTCATCTCAATTACTTAAAACAGTGCTTGGCCACAGTTAATATTTAAGAAATGTTAACTGCTGTAACATCACTATCATTATGGTTATTATTTTTATTAATCTATTAATTCTAGAATAGAAATCAGTATAAAGCATTGAGGAGGAATCAGTTTAGACCTCAGCCAGGTTTCTGATGTGCTTTGGTGATCTCGGGACACGACCTGGCTCTGAGGAGTGACACGCAAGGAGGCCCTATGGTGTTTCCAAATGCAACACTCAAAAAATTTATTCTAGAAAGTACATGAGAAAAGAAAAAGGGTTGTGGTAAGGTGATTCAGATTTGGATGAAAGACATCTGCCTCTTTAAATGGCTAAGACAGTTATTAAATAGAGCATCTAGAGACTGATTAACTGCCTGGTATGGCATGATTGTGTCAGATTCTTGACCCAACCCTTTGAAAATGGACAGCTAACCCTTGGGGGCTGAGGCTTTGCTGTCTGCAGGGCAGTGAAAATGTTAATATGATCCCAGTGCCAGCGGTTCAAGTGCTAGGCATCTTCTCTTTCTCCATCCTTTTCATCACCCTCTTCCCCCATTAGAGCCTGACAGATACAGGTAACCCTTGCTCCCGATAAATTATGGATGAAAAATGTTAATGCAAAATTGATTTCCAAAGCCTTCCTTTGTTCTAGGAATTGTTGAAAGCAGTCAAACGTAGGGATCTTGTAATTGTAAATCAGGCAGGGACCCAGTCGCCCCCTCCCCTAGTCACACTAGCTTATCAGCTCAATTCCAAACTCTAACTTGTTCTCAGAAAAATTTTGACCTGAAAGGAAATGAGGAGAGGAGGCACTCAGCTTACTGGACCAAAGCAGAGTTCTGTGGAATTCAGGATCCATGTGCTAGGGTAATATCTCTTTGCCCAGGGGTGGGTAGCAGCTTGTGGGACCCATCACTCATGATCCCTTTTTTCCATGCTGTTGGGCAGGTGATTATGAAATCAGACTAGGCTCTTGGAGAAGACGTGCAGAGCTGGGGGATGGTAGAAACATCACAGAGCCAAATCAGAAGAAGCCTCCCACTAGTTGTGGGAGGCTTTGAAAACTGGGGCAGTAGTGATCCCAGCCTTAGAAAAATATGCCAATAAGCTATCATCCAAACCCAGGGAAGGGGCTAGTGATGAGAAAAGGGAAGAAAATGCTGATTTCATTCAGTTTCTTGGGAATGCATTATTCACCGTCTGGGTGAGTCCCCGCATGACTGTTTCCCAAACTGGCATAATCCCAGTGACCTATGAAAGACAGTTATTTTTTGTTGGTGGTATTGCCTCCTCTCTTTCAGAATGGGAATGTGCTTTGCAGCCGAGTCAGATGTCCAAGCCTTCATTGCGTCTCTCCCGTGCATATTCCTCATCTTTGCTGCCCTCGCTGCCCAGGTAAACCAGCCTGCCTCTTTCTTCCCAGCTGTGGTTCTCCTTCCTCCCTCTTCCACCCAATCCACTCCGTCTTCCTAATTCCCCGGAAAGGAAACTTCCAGACAGAAATCACAATAGGATACTTTTAGGTAGCCTGCACTGGCCCCTAAATACTGTTTATAGCTCAAGGTGGGCACATTCTAGGTTCTAACAAGTTATTGAGTTCCAAGTAACAGATTTTCACTGGGCTTTTAATATTTGAAGGTGAATGTCAACTCGGGGAAGGGAATTGTGGCCCAGAGATTTTCTGCCATAAACAGCTTCTTCCTGCCATGAGCAGTGGACACCAGGGGAGTTGTAGCACAGAGACATGTGTCCTCCACAGTTAGTGCTGGGACTGCACCCGAGTATAGCTTCTGAGTGATAAGGGGCTGTTTATAAATCCAAGGAGCTGAACCAGTGAGGTTTATGACAGTATAAAGCTGCCTGCCTGCTGAGTGGTCCCCTCCCCCAGACTGTACAGTTATTATGTATACGTCGTTCAGATCAATGCTAAGAGGGAGGCAGACAGAATTTTTCACAAGGCTGTTAGGACATCTACCTTCATGGTTTGCAGCTACAGTGTTTGTATGAGGCAGAGGCTCCCTCAGTGACACTGTTCATGTCTGACTGGGGCCTGGCTCCCATGCCAGAGGCGTGCAAACACAGAATGATTCAGAGAATGCCTGTGGGCCTGACAGCAGTCTTAGGAAAGGCTAAGTGACAATCTTGGCATCTGGGCAGTAGAAACTTTGTAGTCCTGTAAGTCGGTTCTGATTGCCTCAAGGACAGAGGTTCTTGAGTTGGGGTCTGTGGGTGGGCTTTAGGGGGCTAGTGAACCCTTTAAAATTGTTTGCAGCTTTTGGTGTAGCTCTGTATATGTCTAAGTTCCTTTAGAGATGACCCATAGCTTTATTGGTATTCCTAATGGAGTGTACATGACCCTAAAAATATGAAGAACCACCGGTCTATAGCAAAAATGGTGCTTTTTTTAAGTAGTGAGGAACTTAAATAGAGAAAGCAAAAGTATCAGGGCAAAAATGGTAGGAATGGGGCTAAGAATGAGGTTCAGTAAACACGTAGTTAACTGAAATGTTACAGGAATGGAGATTTTGTTTAATGGAGAAAAAACCCCCAAACCCTTTCTGTCACCACCTTTATAATGTATACTATCCTACATTGGTAAATACACTCTGATGGACATCTGGGATTCTTTCCCAGATGGCAAAGGGTCATGCCATGTAACAGGCTTATCATTCTGAGTATTGGTGACAATAGTATATGCTTCAAGATATGAGAGACTGATTGGCATATGATCAGCCTAAAAGTTGATTTTGGAATAAATCCCTAAATGAGGTTTACAGTTGTTGTATGTGTTTATTTGCTTCTATTTAAACTGGATTACAAAGGCTTAGTATGGGACTTTAAAAAGAAATCTACTACGTTACCTGTCAAATACTTTATAAAAGCTTTTCCCCCCAGAAGTCTCTAAAAGTGGTCTAATGTCATAGGAGTTTATCTAAACTGCTGTGTAGAGATTGTTCTTCCCTGTGAATGAGGTTGGGGCAGCTGCCTAACAGGAAGCAAGTACTAAGAAGAAGGAAAAGTATAAGCTGGCAGTTCTTTTGAGAGAAAAAGAAAGTATCAAAGAATTGAGGTCATAAATCCCAGAAAAGAGAAAATGGAAAGAAATAAACACCATTATCTTTTAAGACTTAAAAAGTCCATTTTGTGGAGTATAGAAACAAGCGGTTTATTTCCTTTGCCCCTTTGTTCTTGTGGATCACTTCCTTGTGAGTTCATTTTTCTTTTTCTTTTTTTTTCTAATTGAAGTATAGTCAGTTTACAATGTTGTGTCAATTTCTGGTGTACAGCACAATGCTTCAGTCATATGTGAACATACATATATTCATTTTCATATTATTTTTCACCGTGAGCTACTACAAGTTATCGAATATAGTTCCCTGTGCGATACAGTATAAACTTGTTTATCTATTTTATATGTACCAGTCAGTATCTGCAAATCTCAAACTCCCAATTTATCCCTTACCATCCCCTTTCCCCCTGGTAACCATAAGTTTGTTTTCTATGTCTGTGAGTCTGTTTGTTTTATATTATAAGTTCATTTGTCTTTTTTTTTTTTTTAGATTCCACGTATGAGTGATATCATATGGTATTTTTCTTTCTCCTTCTGGCTTCACTTAGAATGACATTCTCCAGGGCCATCCATGTTGCTGCAAATGGCATTATTTTATTATTTTTATGGCTGGGTAGTATTCCATTGTATACCACAGCTTCTTTATCCAGTCATCTGTTAATGGACATCTAGGTTGTTTACGTGTCTTAGCTATTGTAAATAGTGCTGCTATGAACACTGGGGTGCAGGTGTCTTTTTGGATTAAGGTTCCCTCTGGATATATTCCCAGAAGTGGGATTCCTGGATCATATAGTAAGTCTATTTTTAGTTTTTGAGGAACTGTCATACTGTTTTCTATAATGGCTGCACCAAACTACATTCCCACTAACAGTGTAGGCGGGTTACCTTTTCTCCACTCCATCTCTAGCATTTGTTGTTTGCATTTTTCATGTTAATTGTAACCTTTAACAATTCTTTCTGTGATACTAAACAGAACTAACAGTTCAGTGGTACTAAAGTTCCTTCATCCTTATATGCAGAAAATGTGTTTATTTTGCCCTCATTCTTGAGTGATAATTTGGCTGGGTATAAAACTATAGGTGCACATTTATTTTCCTTCAGCACTTAGAAGATATTAATAAATGGTTTCTTGATGTCCTTTGTGGATAAGAAGTCTCCTCTTTGATTATAGTTCTTTTGTAGGTAATCTGTTTTCTCCTTCTTCTAGCTTTTAAGATTTTTTCTTTTTCTTTGATACACACAGTGAGGCATGTAGATGTGTGATTCATTTTTATTTAGCCTACTCAGCACATGACTTCTTTTTGGCCAAAGGACTCAAATTTCTCTTCAATTTTAAGTCATTATTTTTGTGAAAATTACCCCTTCTTCTTTTTTCTAATTCTTAACCTCGTCTTTGGTGTATGTTGTTGCAGCTCATTTAATTGACATTCTGTGTCTCTTAATGTCTCCTCTATTTTTTCCCCCATGATGATATATTGGTATATTCCTTGTAATAATACATTACTTCAGCTCTGTCCTCCAATTCATGAATTCTTTCTCCATCTCTTTCATGCCTACTATTTAGGCTCTCTGTTAGGTTTTATTTATTGTTTTATTTTTAATAACTATGTTTTCCCCAATTTTTTAAATTAGGTTTAAAAATATTTACATGTTGCTACTTTATAAACCCCTGTTATTGTTTCTTGGGGTCTTATTCTCTTACTTATTTCTTTAAGGTATTTAAATATTTAAAGTCCATTTCTGATTGCTCAAATATCCATATGTTTTTCAGGTGTGAATTCTCACTTTTGGTGGGTTTCTTAATAGCTTTTCTTAGTTCTGGATTCCCCCTTGTTTTCTAAAATTGTTGTTTAAGATCTCATCAGCTGTGGGGGTTTTCTCTTGCATTAGCCTTTCCTTTCTTGTGCTAGCATTATTTCGGGCCTTGTAGTTCACTTAGCTCTAAACCAGATCATATATTGGTGTCCCACCTTGGGCTCCCTCATGCTTAGATGGTTTATTTTTACCTCTATTTTCTTGTGCAGTGCTAGCACCTGATAATGATCTTGGATTGGGAACTCAGCTATAGCTGCCTACCTTGGGCAATCAAACCATTTGAGGAAACAACCTTGGGTGGGCAGAGCTGTGTCAACCCCTATTGACATGTGAGAAGTGTGACCCTACTCCCCAGCTTTATACAGAAAGCCACTTAGAGGCCATAGTTCTTGCTCAGCTGTCTGGCCCCAGCTGTCTATATCCAGTCCCAGTTGCCAATGGACCATATGTCTTTGTCCCCCCATTTATTTGTATACTTTCCTCTGTGTTTTATTTCATAGAGAGTTTCCTTTTGTTTCTGAGAATGATTTTGCAGTTTTAAAGCCTGGTTATTTATTTATTTATCTGTAGTTTTATATTTCACATCTTACTCTTCTTTGTTTGGAAAATAACAGGGAGTTTTCTCATGTGCTGTCTCTGCCATATTGAACTGGAATGCAAACCAGCTATTCTTTCTTTTTGTTGAAGATAAAACAAGAATAAACATGTTTAAACCATAGCAGAGAAGAATGGAGTTTGATAAAAGAAAGACCTTTGGGACACAGTGGTGGTTAAATCCTAGAATAAATGACTAAGGAGAATTATAGTCTCTTTACTGAATATTTCTGGAAATAAAAAGGTACCCACCCATCTGAGATAGAGTTGGCAGTTTTTCTTTGAGACAGGGCAGTGGATGTGATGACTCCTCTGTATTCCTTCCATCCCAGTGATTATTAGGCATGAGGAAAATCATGCCTTCAGGGCCACAGGAATGTTTGGCTAAAGGAAGGGGCTCTGGTTTTCTGTCTTAACCCAATGGAAGGCACTGTAATGAAAATGTCTTCACTTAGAAATAGAATATTTAAAGACCCAAGATGATGGACAAGTTCTATATTAAAAAGAGAAAACAAACAAGGAAGCCATATATCCAAGGTTTTGGTTTTACATGCTATCCTATAGCAGAATCAACTTCAGGGAGTGTTTATTGGATAGTGATGGACTGGTGGGAAGCTCCTACCTGCCATGCCTAGAGCTCATCTTCCACTGGAGGGGACAGAGACTTTACCTCCTATGTGTTTCTGTGTGCCCCATGGCTCTTGCTTTCTAAACTCCCTACCCCCTGAAATTTCCAAGGTTGTCACTTGCATTTGAGGTTGTCTTCTGTAGTTCCTGCTGAACCGTGGGAATCAGAGTGTGCAGACTGCTTTTCCAGAATTACCAGAGAGAAATTGATACTGATTCCCATGAATAACAAGTGAAATTTTTTTCTCCATCACTTCCCCAAGTCTTCATGGCAGAGGTCAAGTCTTGGTCACATACTGCAGGGCTCTGCTGGGCCCAGAGAGGCTGGTGATACATGGAGGCTAGAACATTCTTAATGAAAAAGTAAAGACTGCATAGAAGTCAGAAAGTTCATTAAATTCATCCTAGTCTCTAAGCAGGACTCTTTGTTGTTCCTGCTGAGAGATTTGTAAATTCCGTATCTTCTCTTTTGGTGGAGTAGAGTGGTAAAGGAGGGAGGGGGATAGAAAGAATATGACTTGTTTCCTTTTGTTCTTTATGTATAATTTTACCACCAAAAAGAAGACTTTTAGGGGGAAGGGAGTAGCACAAGTGGTTAGCATACACAAGGTCCTGGGTTCAATCCCCAGTACCCTCTCTGAAAAAGTAAATAAATAAATAAGAAACCTAATTACCTCCCCCCTAAAAAAATGAAAAAAAAATTAAAAACAAACAAACAAACAAAAAGAAGACTTTTATAGTGACCAGGAGCCTAAATCATGATATTATCTGGCAGTTTTCTTAAATGGCCGTTCCATGAAGAATTCGCTATTCAGAATGAATTCTTCCTCTATTCCTTTCATGCCTACTATTTAGGCTATCTGTTGGGTTTTATTTATTGTTTTACTTTTAATAACGATATTGTCCCCAGTTTTTTGAATTAGGTTTAAAAATATTTACATGTTGCTATCTTATAAACTTTATAAATTTGGGTTCCCTTAGAGATATTCCAGCATTCCCAAGTCATTAAAGAGGTGTTATAAATTTGCCAAAATACCCTATTTGATCTGTTACCAGAGACCTAATCCTGTGTTTCCTTTCAGCTAGGTGTGAAAAAGTTTAGTTCTATGATATGGTTTTAATAGGGAGAGTGACATTGTAGTTTTGCCAAGAGTGGCATTCCTCACCCCAGTCTTTTAAATTCCAGGTAGGTTAGGGAAACAACCTTTCCATTGATGCACTGTAGCCTGTGTGTTCACATTAAGAGATGCTGGAAGCCCTCTGCTCTTTCTCTCTCAACAGGAGTTGGGTAGTAAGCTGGCTAGCAAATACAGGCATTTCTGCTATAATGCAATATGTGCATTTCTGAAAATCCTCCCATTTTGCGAAATTGTACACTGAAAAATAACAGGGCTTAAGGAAAAAAACAGGATTAGAAAAAGCAACTCTAAAGTTATGCAACTTTGTAACCAAAGTACTAACAAAACAGCTATACTAATAAGATACTAGCATGGTTTGAAAAGTCATCTTAGATTTCTATTAAATCAAAGATTACAGTAAGTATAGACTTCATTCTTTAAAATGGTGACATTAGGTTGAAGGAAGGGGGTATAAGGAAGGGTTGTTTCCAAGTACACTATTTCAGTTGTGTTAGTATACTTAGTATTTAGCTGCTGTCACTTGATGGTGCAAAATATTAATTTGTGGGAAAAATCATGTATGAACCAATGAAATTTCTATTTTATACCAACATCATGCTCTTATCTGCCACTCACATATGAACAAGTTTGGATTACACAAATCTATACTATGCAGAAACAGACTGCATAAGATGAGGTAGATATAAAGCACTTGGCCTTGGACAGTTTAGCATTAGGGTTGTAAGTCACCCAACCACTTTGACTCTGTTTTTTGGTCTGTAATCCTGACCTACCTGCACATTGTGCTCTCGTACATTTTAAAAAGGGGACCTAATTCTAGGACTATGTCTGTGTCTGTGACTTACAGTATTACAGTAATCAAATAGACAGGCCTTTTTTGCTCCCTCCAGTTTTTTAAGGGCAAAAGTTCAAGGGGGAGATTTATTTATTTTTCATTGTGGTAAAGTACACATAACACAAAATTTATAATTTTAAAGTGTACAATTCAGTGGCATTAAGAACATTCACCATGTTGTGTAATCATCACCACTAACCTAGTTCCTGAAATTTTTTACCACCCTAAAAGGAAACCCTGTGCCCATTAAACAGTCACTTCCTATTACCCCTCCCACCTCCCACCAGCCCCTGACAACCACTAATTTGCTTTCTGTTTCCATGGATTTTCCTATTCTAGACATTTCATGTAAATGAAACCATACAATATGTGGCCTTTTGCATCTGGCTTCTTTCACTTGGAATTATTTTTTTAAGATTTATCCACTTTGTAGCACATTTCAGTACCTGATTCCTTGTAATGATTGAATAATATTTCATTGTATGGATATACCACATTCTGATTATCCATTCATCAGTTGATGGACATTTGAGTTGTTTCTACCTTTTGGCTATTGTGAATAGTGCTATGAACATTCAAATAAAAGTTTCTGTGTGGCATATATTTTTGATTATTTGGGGTATATACCTAGGAGTGGAATTTCTGAATCACATGGTAATTCTATGTTTAACTTATTGAGGAATTTCTTTGAAATATTAAAGCCATCTCACTTTTCGCTTTATCTCTTTGAGTATCTGCTGCCATCCTCAGGCTTGCTGCTGTTGCTATCATCCATGTCAGCTCTCCATTGCTCTCTGCGTTTCTCCTTTTGTTGTTTTCTGAATTCTGTATTCACTTGCCTCTTGGATCTTATTGAAAAAGATCAATTCCTTTTAAATAGTAACAGTAGTTAGCATATTCTTTTCCTCCACTAAGGGAACTACGAAAGCCGTAGTTTACAAGGGCTGTTTCTTTCCCTGGAAAAGATTGGTATATAGAAAAAACAAAACAAAAGCAAAAAAACAAACAAGCAAAAAAAAAAAAAAAAAACCCCAAAAAACTCTAAGTCCAGAGCTATCCAAAAGCGTGAGGATTCTGGAATGCTGGTCTCTAGATAACAGAGGTTTTACTTAATTATCATTGTTATCATTGTTAGTTTTCTTATACTGATTGTTGACAGGTCACCATAGAGATGTTCACTATTGATCAGTATGTTTTTTTTTTAATGTTAGTAAGGAAAGTCTTTATTTTTTTCTATTTTCTTTTTCTTTTTTTCTCTTTTTTAAATATTTAACAAATGCTTTACTGTGAAAGTAGCTTTCTCGATGTCCATAATACAGAAACACTTTCACAATCCAATAAACAACTTGAAAAGTTTTACAGCACAAGAGTAACTGTAAGTTTCCAATTTGAATGAGGTCTAAAATACACAAATCAGGACCCTGATCATACAAAAGGATAATATTCAAAGGAAGCTCACAGTTCAGAATCATCCTACTGTCTTTGTGGAAAACCCACAGCAAATTTTTTTGTAATAATTGGGTTTAACAGTATTATAATTCTAATGAACAAGTTAAATCAGGGATCTCTAAATTTTGGAATCCCACTGTTAATCAACTACAAACAAATATTAGCCCACATCTATCACCAATGACTCAGATGTTTCTTTCTAATGAATTGACCGTTACATTTCCAAAGTTCTTAAATGGCCATCAGACCATAGAAAGACACTTCTCTAGGCTCCTGCTTGAAACCAACAGCTTCAGCAGACTGCTGGCCTTGATTCAGGACCAAATATTGATCAGTATGTTGATCACTGTTCATATCTCTACTGACTGCCTTCTTACCTCTCAGACCGCTTTCACTGTCTTCCATGCTATATTTCCATTGTTTTCCTCATACACTTGGTCCTTGAACACTGTGCAGGGTATAAAGGGTTAAAACTTCTTCAGGAAAGTGACATCCAACTTGCCTTCTGCCAGGTGAGGTGATCTTTGTCTCTGGTAAACCCTGGGGATTTAGCTGCTTTTTAAAAAGAATGTGATTTCCTCTTAGTATTCTAGAAGCCCTTATGCCATATAAGAACAAGACTTTTAGAACACTGTGACTTTCTGTCATGGTAGAACAGAACTCTTCTGTTTCTTTCAATGGGCATTAATCAAACCTGGCCCCACACAAAGGTGAAGAAGGTGGCATATCCTTGAGGGATACCGAAAAGCTCCATTTGTCCCAAATAAATCTTCCATGTGCTTTCTGTATTTAAGAAACCTCCACCATTACAATCACTCTTCTGGGTTAAGACATTGTTTCCCTAAGTTTGTTACATGCATAAAAACACAATTTTATGGGATTAAAATTAAAATATAGGGTTAACTAGAGAAAACATTTATATGGTCCAATAAACTTGAGAGTTTCTGGACTAGAGATAAACAGGTTTCTTTTACTGCAGAACTTCTCAGAGCCTTTAATATATTAATATGCATTATGAATCTATAAGCGAGTGTATAGGATGCAGTATTTTCCAAACTTATTCAGCCATGGAACCTGTTTCTTGTAGAGCACTTTGCAGCATTAGTGTTTAGTATATGTTCTAGGAAATCTTGGATTATGCCATTCAATTTCTAGAAGTTATTTATATTATAGCAATAAGCTATTGGAAAATAGGTATCTTAGTTTGGGGAAGGCCATTAGGGTAGCAGGCCATTTTAGAACAAGACCCCCAAATTAATGTTATTCAAACTTTAGTGTGCTTAAGGGGATTTGATAAAATGCAGACTCTCAGGCCCTACACTAAAAATTCAGATACAGTTGGCTGCAGTGGGTATTCTGCATTTTAAACAAGCACCTCAATTAATTCCGATGCAGCTGGACTGGGGAGTGCACTATGGTAATAGGGCCCGGGGGAGATCTTGATAAAGGAGGCGGAGAGCACTGCCTGCAGAGAGCAGTCCAGGCCAAGATCTTGGCGTAGAGAGCCCTGTGCATTTGCAGAGAGCCGGGGGCAACTTGACAACATTGTTTCTCTGATAATGGGGAGCATAGGCACCCCGGAAACTTACTTTTCCTGTGTGACACTTCTCCAGGACCAACCCTGCAATAACATGGACTCACTGTTCCCTCTGGCTGGCCTCCCTGCTTTCCCAGCACTCCCACCCAAAGCCTTTGTCTTCTGCCATCTTCCACAGTCAGAGCCCCTGGCTGTCCTGTCCAGAAAGAAAGACCCTCCGTGGGGAGCTCACCCCTCTACCCCACCCATTGTCCATGACTTGTTGTTGGCGAGAAATGAATGGCATTTCTCGGAATTAGCCCAGGAATTTCTGCTGATAAACAAATGAAACTCTCAAAGGGAAAAGCAATCAACATAGTTTGAAATAAAATCAGTGTTTTCAGCTTAGTCTGTTTTCAACTTAATTTGAAATAAGAGTCACATCCAGGGTATTTTAAGGAAAGGATTAGTAAAATGTCTTTTAGTGAGTTTTCTTCCTGGTTGCGGGTCTGATCCATCCAGGGCCTGCTTTCTGAATAAGCAGAACAGGAGATTAGTACCTTGATTTCCCAGACCTGTGATTCTGAGACTGTCCAGCCAGCGTTGTGTCAGCCTCCCCTACTCCTTCCCTACTTCCCTGCCAAGTTGCCTGATAGCTGAAATGCTGTTATTATTATAGCTTTATCTTTTGAATTCAGACTTTGATTCCTGATAAATTCATCCATCTTTGGAAGTGATAAACTCTTATTAATCGTTTTTAATTTAACCAGCATGCAGGATCTAGAAAGCAGGATTTGATGGTAGTGAGTGGGGGTGGGTATGTGGTGGGAGATCCTGAGGCCACTAACCTGGGTTCTTGGAAGAGTTTGCAGGGTCAGGGCCGGTGAGGGGTGGAGGAAGGGTTGAAGGAGGAGCTTAGGGAATCAGGCTTTACCTTCCCTATAGTCCTGCAGAGACCATGCCTCTCTGCAATGGTCAAGGATAAGTCCTTTTTCATGGCAGAAGACACAGTGGCTTCTAGGATGGGTTGCCAGCTCTCAAGTTTTTCACTTTGGTGTTGTTAATTTAAAACCAATATGTTCCAGCAGTAACCAGATATCCTTGCTATCTGTTGCATGGAGCCAAAGGGTTTCACTTCAGGGTTTTGGATGCAAAATAACTATAACCCAAAAGGTTTACCAGATTATTTGCAGCCACTAAGATAAATAGCAGTCTTTATTAGAATGATTTTTGTCTGATTTTTGTATTTAGATTTTTACACTGTCAGCTATTCCCTAGAAGTGATTTTGGAAACTGGCAGACTGCGGGTGTCAGTTATTGAAATCTGTTCCAAAATCCATCTCCTCATAGGACTCCATTTCCTTGGCGATCAAAGTAGTCTGTTTTAGAAATATCTTGATGTGTTGTCTCTTGCCTTTGCCATATATACGATAAGACCCAGAGAGTGGGAAATGGTTCAGCAATAGACGTGTGGCTGCTGAAACAGGTTTTTTTTTTTAGGGTTGTACTCCCTGAATTGGAGAGAGACTATGAAGTATATATACTGTATCTTTAAAGAAAAAGATAAATCAAAGTTGTCTACAGGAGAGGGAGGAAGAAGGTTGGTTGATTTTTTTTTTTAATTGGGGAAGAGAGGAAAGACTTCAAACTTGGGAGTAGAGGTTACTTTTAAAACAGAGATAAAGTAAGTGTCCCTGCAAGCTCTGTTTTCTTTTCTTTAGCAAAATTGTGCAACTTTGATTTCTTCAATCTTCACAAGATCATGCCCTCAGGGATCAGAGTCCACACTCACCACCCTACCTTTTATAAGCTCTGTAATCCTTTATTATTTTAATAGGAGAGAAATGGGGGTTGAGAACAAGGGGCAGCCATATGCACATACACAATCTTATGCTTGATTGTAATATTTAAATGTCCTTTTGTTTCTGTTTCCCTTCCTCTCTCTTTTCCTTCTTTCTTATCTCTATTTTTTATTTTAAAAAAATTTTGTTGTAGTAAAATATGCATGACAAAATTCCCCCATTTTAATCACTTTCCAGTGTACACTTCTGTGGCATTAAGTACATTTACACTGTTGTGCAACCATCACCACCATCCATCTCGGGAATTTTTTCATCTTCCCAAGCTGAAACTCCATCCCCATTAAACAACTCCCCATTTCCCCTCCCCCAGCTCCTGACCACCATCATTCTACTTTCTCTGTCAATTTGACTCCTCTGGGTACCTCATATAAGTGTAATCATCCAGTATTTGTCCTTTTGTGAGGGGCTTATTTCACTTAGCAGAATGTCTTCAAGGTTCATCCGTGTTGGAGCATGTCTCTTTTTTAAATGGGGAAGAGGATGGAAAAGAAATTTGAGAAGAGGCTGGTGGTAGTGTTGAGAAAGCAAAATCAGGAGATAACGAAGGGGTCTCAGAAGAATCTAGCAAATCTTGGTTCTCTGAGAATAGTTTTCATAGGATGAGGAAGACCCCAGAGGCCACATTGTCTTTGACAATGACAGGCCTGACAAGCAGTAACTCACAGGAATGATTGTTTGAAATTCTGGGGTTTGAAAGACAGACATAGTCATTATTAATATTTCCAAGGGAACTTCAGAAAGCATCATTAGGAGCTGATAACCAGCAAGTTTTGTTCTCTTTTGGAGAAATCCAAACGGGTAGAACTGTATCCCTGTTTCCCTTTATCTGGAGAAGTACATTTCCAAAAGGGCCTCCTCTGGGATTGCTTTCTGAGGGCAGTCATGTCTGGCACTATTCAGTATGATTTTATTAGAAAGATGGTTAAAGGATTAGAGTATCAAACCTATGAGGCAATGTTGAAGGAAAAGTGTAATTAGTGAGCCCGGTGAAAAGAAGGACTGAAGGGACTTCAACAAACATCAGAAAGTTAAGTGGGTCTTAGAAGATGCTCATCAACTTTCTCCTTCCATCTCCAATGGGGAGCGGGTTGAAATGACCTTCACCTTTAAAAAAGCTAGGTACAGGGAAGGACTTCAAGGCACAAATAAGCGGAGCAGAAGTTTTTTGAAAGTCAATATATTATAACTCAAGCTTAACATTGAGTAAAAGCAAAACACACATGGACAAATGCATATATAATGTGATTCAATTAATAGGAGGTTCAAGACAGGCAAAACTCAACTATATTGTTGAGGGAGGTGCATAAATGTGATAAAACAATAACGAAAAGCAAGGCAGCGATTGTCCCAAAAGTCAGGATCGTAGTTATTTCTGGTGCAGAGCCTTCTGGGGTGTTGGCAATGCTGGCTTTTCTTTTCTTTTCTTTTCTTTTCTTTTCTTTTCTTTTCTTTTCTTTTCTTTTCTTTTCTTTTCTCCTTTTCTTTCTTTCTTTCTTTCTTTCTTTCTTTCTTTCTTTCTTTTCTTTCTTTCTTTCTTTCTTTTCTTTCTTTCTTTCTTTCTTTCTTATTGAAGTATATAGTTTATTTACAAGGTTGTGTTAGTTTGTGTGCAGCATAGTGATTCAGTCATATGTATATATATATGTATACACACATATTCTTTTTCATTACAGGTTTACTATAAGCTATTTAATATAGTTCCCTGTGCTATACAGTAGGACTATGTTATTTATATATTTTATATATAGAGTTTGTATCTGTTAATCCTAAACTCCTAATTTATCCCTTGCCTCCCTTCCCCTTTGGTAACTGTAAGTTTGTTTTCTATGTCTGTGAGCCTGATTCTGTTTTGTAAATAAGTTCATTTGTCTCATTTTTTTAAGATTCCACAGAGAAGTGAGATATTTGTCTTTAATACTGTCTTTCTTGTCCCGCATAGTAGTTACAGGGGTGTTTGCCTTATAAACATCAATTTAGCTACACATTTATGTTTTAGATGTGTCAGTTATATTTCCCAGCATAACATATTTTTAAATGACATTACATTTTCATTTGTTTTGGGTGGTTATGATTGGAGGCAAAAGGTAACCAGAAGACATTTAAATAGTACAATTAAGCATAAGACTGTGTATGTGCATATGGCTGTTTGGGGGCTACATTTTTTCTTTAATTGTTTATATTATTTTGGTCTTCTTGGCATTTGGTTTGGTTTGGTCTGGCTTTTGTGTGTTTGTTTTTTGCGCAAAGCAGAGCAATGCCAAAGCCTGGAGAAGGGTGTGCTCTCTGTCCTCCAAGTATGCCCTTGGAACTAGTCAGAAGGCATATGGGGGCATTTGTGGCTTTGACCTTCAAGCTGCAGAGTGCACCAGGATGTTGGCATCTAGATGAAGCCACCTGGCTTCAGGTCTATATCACTGACCAGAGGGCTCATTTGGCTTCCAGAATCAAGAGACATTTGGAAAGGAGAGGGAGCTCTGGTCCTGTGGATGCGCATTCTCTCCCGGAGGTGAGGCTGTATTGTACTATCATGACAGGGGAAAAGGCCCAGGGCCAGAAAAGAGATGGGGTCTAACCCTGCCCTCCCCTCAATTCACTGTGGGACTTTCACAGAGCCGACTGGTGTCTTGGTGCCTGTTTTCTCAACATGTAAAATGAGAGTGATAATTCCTTCCCTTCTCCTAAGGTTTGCATTGCCAGTGAAAACCAAGTTAATGTAGGAAGTTGCTTTGAAAAGCGTAAAGAGGTATATATAAGTAAAGCAGTGTGCAACAGGGGAAAGTAAGAACTTAAATCCAGGGTCCCCAAATTGGAATCACTGAGAGAGAATGGGGCAAAGCCTGAAGCTCTGACGTTTCAGTACTTGTTCCCATAGATCTCAATGACAGCAGCCCCGGGACCAGGGCGCTGGCCATATGTCTCCAACGTCAGGGAAAAGTTGTGGGGGGCGTCTAAAGGAAACAGGTGACAGGTTTAATGAGTGTTGGGCAGAAGGCATAAAATGAATGGCATCACCTCTGCCTTCCCTTTCTATTTCTTTCTGATTAGATTTTCAGAGGTGCCCTAAAAGAGTGTGATGCCCAGTAATGCTGATGTTTTCAAAGCAGAGCGAACCCTTGGCAGAAACAGGGCGGTAGTGCTGAGAATGCACTCAGAGACAAGGTCACAGTCTCTGGGCTGCCTTGAAAGCTTCACGGGGATTTTTTTGGGCTAGGCCTGACCCCTCCTGCTGCCCCCAGTCATAAAAATGTTGAGCAGGATTCTTTGCTCAGTACTATTGTGTGCTGATTAGGCTGCCGTAATTCCTGCAAGCAGGCCTGAACTGCCTCACTCCCTGCTTTCTTACTAATTCACATTCTGGCTGGAGCCTGTCTTCCAACACCTTGTGCGGGAGCATAGCATGACCCTACTGTAAAGGCCCCTCAGACCACCAGGATCAGGGGGAGAAACCATGGCTGTAGTGCTGCTTCCCAGCCAGGGACGACCGCTCCCCTCCACACTTCTCCCCCAGCTTTGGAAATTTAGAGAACCTGTTTTGGTCATCACAGTGATTGGGGGATGTCCTTGGCATTTAGTAGGCAGGAACCAGGGATGCTTAATGTTACACAGTGAGGAGGAACACAATGCAGTGAAGAAGTGTCCCACCCCAAATTCCAGTGGTGACCCTATTGAGAAACAGTGGACAGCAGCCTTACCCAGAGAAACCCGGGAAAGGGAGAATTCCTCCCAACCAGAGTTGATGATGCATGTCCACTCACTCATTCAGTCACTCAGTCACTCATTCCACAAATGATCACTGAGTACAAGCTTTGGGCCAGATCCCTTGTATGGTGCTGAGGTTTCAGAGTCCCCGCCTCAAGGAGCTCCCAGTCTAGTGGGGGACACAGGTATGACGAGATCATGACAACATAATGTGATGAGTACTCCAGTAGAGGTGTGTACAACAGCCGGGCAGCCAGAAACCAGAGACAGGAGAGAGAGAGAGAGAGACACTCTACAAGAGCCAGTCAGCATTTGACATTCAAGCTAGCTGGGTTCTGACAGAGGAATGGAACTTTGCCAGTTGGAGAAGGGGTGGGGTGGGGGCATGTGCAAAGGCATGTGCGAGGGGGGCGGGACTGGAGTGAGTGTGGACCATGTGGAAGGGAGGAAGCTGGAAAGGTCAGGTTGATGGAATCCCAGTCTCAAATGATCTCATACATCCTAGAGTTTGACATTACTTTGATCCTCTAGGCCACTGCAAACGTTGGGAGGAGGTGAAGTTTGTGTTTAGTACTCTCAGACATCTTTTTGCACCCCCTTTCATCTTTCTCAGTCCCTACATCCTCACCTCTCTCCCAGCCACTCAGTGCTCACATGGTCGCTATCACCTAATGGGAAGAAGGCTGGGTTACCCCTTCCAGGAGGAGCGGGCGGGGGCTTCTCTCTTTATCAACAGAAATGTAAATGCTTAACTAAAAGAAGTCACAACTGATAGAATTCTAGGTGTCAGTGGAGAGACTTTGGGGAGGGGCCTTGGAAGAACTAAGTGTGGAGGAGACAGCACAGAGGCTTCGTTCAGCGATCACACACAGCGTGAGTGTGAGCCTACATGAGGTGTGTGTCTGAGTGGGTAAGACTGACTGTGTGTGAGTGGGTAGGTGAGGGAATGATAATAGTTCCTGCTTCAAGAGAGGATTTTGAGGAGTAAATGAATTAGTACACGTAAGGGGCTCAGCACAGGGCCCAGCCCATAGTAAGCCTGTAATTGCAGGTTCTCATTGTTATTTTAGAATCCAGGGCCAGAGTTCAGTCTGGGAATGTAGGAACACACTGGCCAGGATGGAGCTGAGGATTTTATGCTAAGATTCAGTGGCCGTGTCTTGTCAGTTTCAAATCTATTCCTAGGCCACATCCTAACCCTCAAGCAATATAAAATTTCAGCATGTGGCTTGGCAAAATGGAAATTTTGTCATGGGGAGTCATTATTCGGTGTACATTTGAGTTTACTTTCTCTGTCTCCACTCGGAGCACAGGGCAGGTGGGAAGCTGTGGTTGTACAGCCGGTGCAGCCCTGCCTGGAGGCCCAGGTCAGCAGGTCTGTTGTCATGTGTGGGAAGACAAAATAGAAGAGGCACAGCACTGAGGGCCAGAGCCAGGGAGATGCATTAGAAAGAAATTAACTTGGGAGGGGCTGGATAAGGGAACAAAAGTCTTAGCTGGAGAAGGAAGGAGCAAACGGGGAAAAAAAAAACAACTGGGAAGGACAGGATACATAAGATCATCCAGCTGCCCCCAAACTGAACTTCCAATGTTTTCTGTGTTCTTTTTGGACGAGGGGGTGGCTTGTCCCGAATTCAGTGGAAACTTGTTGATTGACAGCGAGTTGGGCACAAGTTCAGTGTGAGTGTGCCTTCAGCTATTTATTTGATTTTTTGAAATTGCACCCTTTGCAGTTAAGACTGTTTAGTTTCTCCTGGCGCCCTGGGGCAGTGAGTTTAGATTGTTAAAATAGCAGCCATTAACACTCTTTGTGTTATGACACTGTCCTCCCTGCCCCCCTTAAGAGGAATTGGGCATGAGGTTGTTCGACACAAGTTGAATTCGCCTCTCCCCACTGAGAGAAGCAAGCAGAGAATCCTCCTCTGAGTCAGAGCACAATTGCCTAGCCCTCACCCCCAAAGCCTCCAAATCTGCCTAACACTCCCCGCCATTCCCACTCACACACACGTGACCCTCACTACACACTCCACCGCACTCCCACACTCACACCCACACCCATCCCGCGAGCTAGAGGAACCCTGGGGAGCACTTGTGCCTGTCTCGCTGTTCGCTGTGCTTTTGTTTTGCTTTCCTTCACTTGCTTTGTTTTGATTTCAAATCAGTCTTTGGGATTAAATTGGATAACTTTTTTCCATGTTATTAATAGTGCTGTGGAGGGAGCATATAAGGACTTTCTTCTCAGTCCTGGCCATGCTTGCTTCTCCCAACAAATAAATACAACACTGACTTTCACTGATCAATCACACTGCTCTTTGTCAGATGTTGCATACCATACTTCCTGGGCAGATAGCCCGAGGAGCTCTAAAAGATGCATGAATTGCTGGATTATCTAGATTATTCATAGGTCTGTTTAAAAGGGAATTTTTCATGAGAGGGCTAGGTGGCTATGGCTTACCCAAAGGCCCTTGGGAAAGATCAAAGGAGCAGAGTCACTGGAGGAAGTGTGGCATGGCTGAGCTCCCTGAGCAGGGCAATAATAGTGGCTGGTGGCCAGAATACAGTCCCACTGTCTGGGAAGGTCAGCATTGGTCACAGCTGGACAGCCGGATGAGCCCAGTCCTAGGAGGCATGGAGGGGAAGTTCTGTGTTCTCTGAATATCCTTGATGCACATTGAATATACTAGTGCTATTCAATAGAACTTTTTGCAGTGCCAGAAATATTCTGTATCTGTGCTGTCCAATATGGCAGTCACTGGTGCATTTGGTTGTTGAACATTTGAAATGTGACTAGTATGACTGTGGAACTGCATTTTACATTTTATTCAAAGTCAGTTAGTTTGAATGTAAACAGACACATGTGACCAGTGGCTTCTGTAGTAGATGGCATGGCTCTAGACCATTTATTGGATACTTTTCTGCTGCGTTGAATTTAAGTTTGTACCTTTCATCTGTCTGTTCAGGGCCTTGCAACTAAACTTTCTGAGAGCAGAAATCACATATTCTACAACCACAGAAAATTATATCTGGAAGAGGATTTTTGTCCTGCCTCCTCCTCTCCCATTCAACAAATAGGGAGACAGGGAAAGACTCTATAACTTACCCGAAGCTACAGTGCTCATTATAATTAGGGTAGCCTGGAACCCAGGTCTCCCTACCTCCTGTACTGTGCTTCTGCCTCATCTCCCTTGCAGATAAGTTTCAAAGGAGTAAATATCCTGTTCCTTTCCACTCTCTTCACTGTGTATAGCTTAAATGAATCCCCTGATATTTGAAAATAATCTGGAGCCCAAGTATCTTTATCTCTTCGTGTGCCGAAGTACAATGTAAGCTCTGGATAAGTTTGTGGGATGAAATTAATTCTCTATGTGTTTCCTATTATGTGTTGTCTTTATGCTATATTTTTCAGGAGAATCTATTTCTGTCTCAGTCAGTGCCTTCAAATTATCCAGTGCCCATGCTGTCTCAGTCCAGGGACCTCTGCTCTGTGGATATGGCTACCACCTCTGCAGACGTTCAGGTCTAAACTAGAGAACCTTAGGAAGCTGCCTAGCAAACTGATGAAAACGCTGTAGCTCTTTGGGCTCCAGACCCCATCCACATTCTGAATTCTCTTAGACTTCAGCATAACCAGGAACGTGGGGCATAATTCCCTCCCTTCTCCAATTTTTCTGTGGCCAAAAGCAATCGCCTACAAACTTAAGGTACCACAAGTAGGACTTAGGGCCCATATCTTACTGGTCACTTAGAAATGGAGAGAAAACACCCCGTCCAAACTAACTCAGAATCAACTGCTGAAAAGGAAGACTGTTCAACTCATAGGTCCAAGCAAAGTGTCTGTTCATCTCCCTCTCCCTATTTCCTACCCCAAATCTTTGCCCCCAACCCAGAGCCGCCAGTAACTCAGCAATAGCTGAACTGAAGCAAAACGTGTTCACAGCCACCAAAAGCTTAGTTTAAGCCAAGCAGCTGGCTCCTCCAGGCAGCTCTGCCAAGAGCCAGGCCAAGGAAGGGAACAAATGGCCTGCGTCCCATCTGCAGTGGAATGGCCAGCTCGTTTGCTGGTACCACCTAAAGAAGGAGTGATCAAGTATTGAGATAGAAGGCTTCCAGGGACCCACCCAGCCCTAAAAATCTTAAGCCCAAGTACAGTCATTGGATGCCAAGGACACTGGAGAAAGTCTTTGGAGCATGTAGAACACCAAGCCAGTTGGAGTGCCTGCTAAGCCAGCCCAGAATTCCTAGCATTCCAGCCCCCACCCCCAGAGGCAGCCAGTGGCCACAGCAGAGCCTGCTTCCAGCAGGCTGAGACCCTCATCAGCCCCTCCAAGAGCCTGCTCCTTCACTTAGAGCCTGCCTGCTTGCCCTGTGCTGAGTTCAGGGAGGTGGACAAACTGTACCGCCCAGTTTAGGCTAAGAATCTCACTTGCCATGGAATCTCCAGGCAGTGAATCATTTTGAGCAAGCACTTAAGCAACTTTCCACTGAGTCATCCCGAGGACTGTCAGGTTCACTAATCCTGACATATATTGTGTATATCCTTTGTTCAGATTCTGTCCCCATCCTGATACTGGGGTGGGGGTGGGGGTGGATGGTAAACAACAGAGCTATAAAACATGTGCTTATTGGAAGTCATTTATATCAGGGCTCCCTTTGCTTCTCTATCTCCCCAAAGGCCTGAAGCACAAATTAAAATCCTGCTAGTACTAACTCTTGATCTGTGTGTGCTCTTGGTTACATAGCTACCAAGAGTATGTACTCTTTACTCTGAGTGGCAGTGCTTGTTGCATTTCTTTTCCAGACACTTCACGGATCTGTTTTCATTTGATGTCTTCTAGACCAGGGGTCAGAAATTTTATTTTTTCTACAAAGGGCCAGATAGTAAATATTTTAGACTTTGAAGACCATACAGTCTTGGTTGAAACAATCCTTCCACTGTCGTGTGAAAGCGGCCACAAACAACACATAAATGAATGGGCATGAAACCTTTATTTACAAAACAAATTGCAGGTCGGATTTGGCCCATGACCCCTGTTCGAGACAATGTACTTAGTCCAGTTCGTAACTGAGAACTGGTTTCAGGTGCTTAAGGGCATTTTGAATATCACTTTGGGAGAGAGACTACTCTTTTATCCTCAATTCTTTGGGGGAAGAGATTAAAAAATTGGAGTATTTTTCATCTTTCCCAGTTTGAATATGAAAGTCCATTCTTGCTCAAATATTGTAGCAATGAGAATAGATTAAGTTATGATGCAGTCACAACCTACAAATCTCAGTGGCTTTAACCAACAAAGGTTTATTGCTTCTCATCCTGCCTGTCCATCTCCATGTAACACATGTCATTCTCATCTGGGGACCCTGGCTGACAGAGCCTTGCCATCTGGAAATTCGTTCCAGTGGCATGGGAAGGGAACGTAGCAATTTGTGTCCTGGCTCCTAAAGACTTCTGCCCAGAAGTGACACAGATTACTTCTGTTCATTTGTCATTGGCCAGAGAAAGGCACGTGGTCATGCTTTGACCTCTAGGACACAGGGAAGTGCAATGCTGCCATGTGGAATGTTGATGAATATGATGGATAGCCCTAATGACTACCACAGACTCCTTCCCAGTTTTCTTCTTGTCCTTCCTTGCCTAGCCCTTAGGTTATCTGGTCTAAGTGTCTCTTTTGCCCAGCCCTGCCTGGCCTTCCTCAGCCCTGCTGGTCATTGGCATTGACACATGAGTGGATAGCTTAGGAACTAAAGCATTGGGACAGTATCCATTCCCTAAAATGCTGTGTAGATGAGCCATGGATATAAAGTTAGACCTCTGACCCAGGTCCTTCATGCCATTGGATCCAAGGATTGATTGCCCTTGGGCAGTAGGCCTGAGAACAGTTGGACTTCTCATGCCTCTGGGTTTGATTTTATTTTGGTTTGCTTTTCTTTAAATTGAAGTATAATCAAGTTACAATGTTGTGTTAATTTCTGGCATACAGCATAGTGATTCGTGTATATATATACACACACATATGTATTCATATATACATATTCCTTTTCATAATAAGCCATTATAAGGTATTGAATATAGTTCACTGTGCTATACAGTAAGACCCTGTTGTTTATCTATTTTATATACAGTAGTTAGTATCTTCTATTCCCAAACTCGCAATTTATCCCTCTCCATCCTCTTTCCCTCCTGGTTACCCTGAGTTTGTTTACTATGTCTCTGCGTCTTTTTCTGTTTTGTAAATAAGTTCATTTGTGTTCTTTTTTTTTTTAGATTTCACATATGAGTGATATCATATGGTATTTTTCTTTCTTTTTCGGGCTTACTTCACTTAGAATGACAATCTCCAGGTCCATCTATGTTGCTGCAAATAGCATTATTTTATTTTTTTGTATGGCTGAGTAGTATTCCATTGTATAAATATACCACACCTTCTTTATCCAATCATCTGTTGATGGACATTTAAGTTGCTTCCATGTCTTGTCTGTTGTAAATACAGCTGCTATGAACATTGGGGTGCATGGATCTTTTTGAATTAGAGTTTCCTCTGGATATATGCCCAGAGTGAGGTTGCTGGATCATAATGGGAATTTGGACTCGAGGAAATTCTCCACATATTGACTCTAGGCAGTTACTTCCCTTCATGCTTTGGAGAGCAGTGGTCAAGATGGAAGAAGGAAGTGGCAAGTGAATGGTAGGTAAGAAGTGATATTAGGTGATATTAATGCAATATTATGGGCTAATATGAAACTTATAGCTCACATTTTAGAGGAGAGAGTAAAGACGAATCAGGATAAGATAATTGCTGTAACAATCCCAACCTCTCAGTGGCTAAACACAAGGAGTTGGGGCAGTGTGGAGAGGGAGGGCTCTGCTCCATGAAGTCATTCAGGGACCCAGGCTCCTTTCACTGTAGTGGCCTCTCCATCCTCTAGGTTCTCCACTGGATTTTCTGTATGTGGCCCTCAGTCTAGGGGAAAAAAAGAGAGAAGGAAATTTGTGTGCGAGGTTTTGCCAGCCAGGCTTTGAAGACGTGTACGTCATTTCTCACTACATTCTATTGGCTAGAACTCATTCACTTAGCCCCACCTAAGTGCAGGTGAGGCTGTGAAACATAGTATAGCTGGGTGCTGGGGAGGTGGATAGGGTTGATCCAAAGCATTCAGCACTACTGTGTATTTGTCTTAAGCAAGGGTGATTTTTTTTGTAGGAAGGGCTCCAACTGCTGAGTCTCAGACCAAAGTCTTCACCAACATCCTCTCAATATTGAAGTGTTTGACACTCATGGAGCAGCATTATAGGCCTTGGTGGAGTAAGAGAATAGTCCTGCCCTCAGAGAACTTATATTATAAATGCAATTTCATCAAACTTCACATTTACTTTGTATTTCACAGTGCCTCTGGACCCATAGGTAAGGGCAATTACATTTTTTTTTCTGCTACAGAGACTTGGGCTGTGTGTCCTAGGAGCAAGAAAGTGAAAGAATTGACATTCATTGAAATTATGATCAGTGACCCTGGGCAACTCATTCTGAATCCTGAACTGTTTATAAATCACTCTTAGAAACGAAAAGGAAGCCAGTAAAAGGGGAAACTATACAACTAATCTTTTTTCTCTTTTTACCCTGGCTACCAGGGCATTCAGAATCCTTTAATGCTTATATATAATAATTATGTTAACTCTATTGGTTGGTATTTCTTATAGCTACTTCTTGTTTCAGGGTTTTTTTTTAATTTAATTTTTAATTACTTCATGGTATGTACCTTTTGTTGCAAAAGGAAAAAAAATGAAAGTATGGTTTCTTCTGGTTTTATTTAATGCTAGGTTTGAAAATTAGTATTTGTGAAAAAGATTTTCTATGTGTATTGTGACTTCCTGAGCAGTTGGTTTTACATGGTGTGGTTTTGGAGAAGAACTTTAGGTCGAGGGAAAGCTCAACTCTCTAAGCCAAAGGAGTGCATCACTCCTTCAAGGGCAGCTAGAACTTTCGTGTCCAACCCATAGCTGTTGGTCAGAATGGAGAAAGCCCTTCCAGGTTCCCTTTCTCCCTAGCTGTGTATAGAATATTTAGGGATCCGGTCATTTGTCTGTATTATTTCCTCAAGTCCAGGTTTTCTTAACTGCTTTGGGGCTAGATATATCTTTGTTATCAGGCGCTGTCCTGTGCATTGGGGGCTGTTTAGCAGCTTCCCTGGCTTCTACCCACCAGACACCAGTAGCATCCTCCCCAACTTGTGACAATAAAAAATGTCTTCCGACACTGCCAAATGTCCCCTCGTGGAAAAATCACCCTCAGTTGAGAACCACTGCTGTAGTCCCAAGTATTTGTGATTTTGCATAGATTCCCTCACTTCCCCAGGATCCTGGTTTTTAATTATATGTATTTGGCCATTTCTTACAGAAATGGGAGTTGCAGACAAAAGTTATGGGTGGCAGGAAACACAGTTCTAAGATTGCCTGTGTTTGTACCCCTGTGGGCCATAGATTGAAGCAGCGTGGAACAGGCGCTATATGCATACATCTAGAACTGAGAATAAAAAGCCTTCTTCATATTCATTAACCATTGAGAAGTGGACTTATTTCTAGGGCATTATTGAAGGTTCTGAAGAAAATGAGCTCTCGATCCAGAAGCCCTAAAGCAGTGCCTCTCCAACTTTAAAGTACACGTGAATCCCTGGGTATTTGTTGAAATGAGATGCTGACCCAGGAGTTCTGAGTGGAGGGAGGGGTCTGAGATTCTGCATTTCTAACTAGCTCTCAGGTGACACTAATGCTGCTGGTTCCTGGACCTCACTCTGAATAGGGGGTTGGTGGTCTTTGCAAAGAGGATCTGGCCATCCAATGCTATTTTCAGGTTCTAGAGAGGAAATTGTTCTGTTCTAAGATTATTTCACTGGCCCAGTAATTTATAAGGTAATCTGCAGTTTTTAACATTCCCTGCTTCTGCCATTCTCAAGAAGGCACAACCCGAGGGCATAGCCTCCCCGCACACCCTTTCTCTCACTCTCCCCAACCATTTGAGGCTAACGTGCGGTGATGTAGTCAAGTACATCCTTTTGATCAGCTACTTTCTGTTTTTTTAGACCTTCTATGTGCCTGTATGTGTGAAAGACAGAAAGAGTGATTTCCTTTTTAGAGGCAACAGTGAGAAGAACTTGGGAAAAGCAATTAGAATGACAGAAAAGATTTTATGTTGCATAGCTGTTTTACCCCGGCTGTAGTTTCAGATAATGCAGCCTAGAGCTTGAGAGCAATGCCGGGTAGCTCCACTTCTTGAGCCCGAGATCTTGGCTCCAGTGCTAGTTTGACCACTCCCTAACCTCAGTTTCCTCATCCGTAAAGGTAGTTATAGCAATCCCACCTCCTAGGGTGGCCATAGGGAGAAAAGAGCTAATGAACGTGAGCGTACAGTGTAAGCACGAGTCAGTAATGACTAAATAACTAATGTTATTGATGCCACTACTGCAGTTATTGGAACTGTGGCTCTCAAATTCTTTTTTGCCTCTAAATTGTCTGCATAAGCCTCACTCCCATCAGTGACATCTCTCACTCTGTTCAGTGATTCCCAATCAGGGGTGGGCCGATGGGTAGAGCTTGAAACTGCTCCCACCAAAGACCATGGACCACTTGAGAACTGAGGTCCCATTTTGAGAATTACTGGTCCAAAGCAATGATTGAGCCTCCTGCTGCTTTTGTAGCCTTGGTAAATCTGAAGATGGTAACAAACCTTATTTACTTACGTAACCTCTGACCCTTATGACCACCTTCCCCACTAATAACTCTACAATGAGAAGAGGGGTCATCTTATGAGCACGTGGCTGCCAAAAGACGAATCCCAGTTTCAAACTTGAAATTTGCGTGAAGCTTTGACATTACTATCATGCCTCCGTTTCCTGAGGAACAGCCACCACCTCACGGCAATCGGTGGTGGAGTCCTTTTGAATCTAGATTCTCTAACACGCCCTTTCTGTTCTCTGCATTGTGTATGTTTACCTACATTACTCTTTGCCCTGAAGGGACTTTGGCTTCGGTTCTTAAAGGATTTCCTAAGAGGAGAAACATGATACTTTGTCTTTTCCTCTGGTAGTTCTGTGACATGGCAGATGAGCTGTCTCGTCTGGTCTCCAGGAAGAGGTGGACGGCCTTTCCCTAATAGCGCTGGCTGGCTCCAGCAGCCCTCAGGCTTCATCTGCCACCGCCTTCCCTGCAGCCTCTGCCAATGGCCTCCAGGGACCACTTTCTGAAGCCTGCTGCTAACACATTTCCAAACACAACAAAAAGCCTGTTTGGGGATAAGTTTTCCCAATTAATCCTCAAGTAATGAATGCCTCTTTTCTTCCTTTAGGATGTAATGTGATAGCAATAGGCTCTTTCACTCGCCTCCTGACAGGTCCTGCCTCCAACCTCACGGTCTCTCCTCCAGTCATCCCAGAACAGTCTTCCAGAAATGTAAATCTCATCAGATAACTGCACTGCTCAAATCACTTCACTGGCTTCTCATCGTATACAGGCACGGTCCAAACTCCTGGGCTGGACTTCTTTGTATCTCCAGTGCCTAATGTCATTGGGCTGTCGTTGCGAGTGCCAGACTGTATGGTTCAAGTTAATAGCACTCTACAGTATTTCACAGGGGGCGTTTTCTCTAGGTTTACAAAGCTCACTAATGAAATGAAGGAAGAAAGAAAAAGATGCAGGAGAGGCTGTGCAGCCATGTAAGAGAAACTTGCTAGGTCTCAGCTGAAGGTTGAGTGACCGAAAGTAGGGGTGGGGTCCTGAATTCAGTACTTTTTAGTGTCCATGAGATGGCAGAGATCCAGATCCTCAACATATCTGCTTTTTAGATGTGGTGCAGGGGAGTGTTCTTGGGATGTTCATAGCTGTTACACAGATGAAAAGAAAAAAGTCTGATGGTTCAGGAAAGTCAGTCAGAGAAAATGCTGGGTTGTAATTCAACAGGTTTTTTTTTTATGGAATTTCTGAGATCCTTTAACACGCTGAAAGGGTTGTTGTGAGCATAGACGATGGATCTTTTCCCAATTTTATTTGAAGCACAGAATTTTGTTTTCACAGAGCGTCTTGTGGACTAGTAGTGCTCTGCAGAGCGGACTTGGGAAATGCTTGTGTAGGCAATACAAAGGAATGCTTGACCGCACTCCCCACTGTCTCAGCCAGATGCCTCACATTGTTTCTGTAAATGCTGCTTGAGGGTAGTGACTAATTTGTCCATTTCAAAGGGTCGTTGACCTTCAAAAAAAAGCCTGCTTCCCAAAGGATTAGAACTAACCAAGTAATAGTAGAACTCATTCTTAATTTATTTAGGGAGAAGAGGAAGGCAGTGAGTGACACATGTTACCACAAAACCTGTCATTAACAATTAGGCGTCATGCAGAAGAGTTGATTTAACATTCTCTCCTCAACTGCAAGTCCATTTATTATACCGTTGGATAATTAAAAATTTTAAAAACCCACAGTGTAGTAGCAAAAGAACAATAGATCATATCCACTGCAGAAGGGGTTCTTTTCATTGGGCTACATAATCCAAGTTCGGATGAAGAGTTGAGATTCGGGAATTCGCCCCTGAAAACAGAGGGATTTGTGTTTTATCTTTTCCTTCAATTGTTGGAGTTGCTTTTAATGGGCTTCTCTTGCCCTCATATTTTGTGGCTTTCTGTAAAATTAGGAAACCTAAGTTTAAATCCTGGCTTTGGCACTAAATAATGGTCTTCCCCCGGGAAGCTCTGGGCCTCATTTCCATCTGTCAAGAGAGAAGGCCATTTCCAGTTTTCTCTTGGAGATGTACATGGGAAACCCTAGAAGGCTTATGTAATGTGATTGGAATGGTCCATGAGCTGAATAATGGAGCTGATGATAAAGCTGTTCAGTAAAGTGGAAGAAGACATTTTGACAGGAAAGGACGTAGAGGTTCCCTCTAAAGATTGGATTATGGGAAGCTTTCACCAGTAACTGCTCTCAGCACACAGAAGGCTGAAAATGAGCATGCATAGCCCTAGAGCCCTAGAAACTGGACTGAGTTGCCTGCCAAGATCCAGTGCTTCTGAGGTGAAACCCACAGACCCCTCGCTTTGTGTTAAAATAGTGCAGGCACCTCTTTTGAGTAATGGAATGCTTTGAGAGTCTAATGGAACCCACGGACCCTCTTCCCAGAAGAATGCATGCACTCAAAACTTGCTTCAGAATCCCTTTGAAGAGTCATCATATTTATTTCTCTCCAGATCTCTAGGACTTAAATGAAGAACCCCCTCACCCCTGGAGGTGCACACTTAGAGCTTAACAACATTAAGAATAGACTTGTGACATTCAAGTGTATATCACTATTTGGGTGTTTTGTTCCTTTGTTCCAGTGCTAGAGCCAGGAGGAGATAGGTCAAGACATAAGCCCCGACACCTTTGCACTTGTTGATCACTCAGCAAGCAGTACATCTATTACCAGGTGCTAGATTGTAGGTAGGGTACCGACGGGCAGACCATTGGAGTTGCTGCAAGAAATCAGTGTGTTTGACAGATGGTGAGTGCTGGGTAAGAGATGAGTAAGCAGAGGGTAGGCTGCGGGGGTGGGTGGGTCTAGCATGAGTCAGAGCAGAGCTGGCAAGGCATGCAGTGGGGATGAGGACCAGCTGGTATTACAGAGAGTGTTCTTTAGCCGTGGGGATGCATCTCTGAGATGCACTTCATCACTCTGGCTGGGCTGTGCCCCATGATGCCGCTCTGCACGTATCCATATACAGAGCTTCAGCTCCAGGTGCTGGCCCGAAGGCAGGTGACTGACACAGCAAGGCGAAATCTCCTACCTGAAAGGCAGAGAATCACAAGCTGAGGGGTGTTTTCTGAGTTGGCTGAACCCTCAGGGGATGTATAAACTCTGGACACCAGACCGCTGGAACAGACACAATTATACATCTCTTTTTACCTTCAGAAGGACTGCACTTGGTAAGCTGGAGACAATCAGAATCAATTGTTTGTGTTGCATATAGTGTCTTTTCTCCCCAGGCTTTTTCAAAAAATAGAATCTTGTTTGTTCTATGTCTGCATGAAATAGAAGCAAGTGAAATGATTCCCCACAACAAACACACACTCACATACTCACAAACGCAGAAAGTTGTAGAAACTGAGGCCCAGAGATGCAAAGACAGCAAGTCAGCTGCCCTACCCAGCCAAGAATGCATGTGCTCCCCTTCTCCCCCAGATCGAGCGCCCAGCCTGCCGGAACCCCTTGCCCCACAGAGGCGTGCTTTCCTCTTGCACAAAGCCTCTCCTCAAGTCATCCTTCTCCTCCACATCTGTCTGACAAGATGGCATTTTCAGGCAGGGTCAGCTACTGACTGACAGCAGCTGAAACATTAACGGAAGTGGGATGATAAACAGCCCGCAGATGGGTTCCGGATGAGGAGGGGACGAGCTGGGATTACACTGGGGGTGTGAGCTTTCAGCGCCCTCTTCCCCTCTCCTCTCCAGCTGGATCGGCAGATTACTGTTTCCTCTCACTCGGCACCTTCTTGGTTGGGACAGAGTGTTGTGTCTGTCTGCTTAGCTGCAGAGTGATCTGCTGAATCTGCTGCAGGAATTTCCTGGCTTGGGACCCCATGGAGGGTTGGGCCTGGGGTCGGAGTAGGGAGGCCACTGGTCATACTGAAGAGTGTCCTTGAAGATTCCAGATGGGAAAGTCCTTCCCCCATGAGCCCCCTCCTTGAGCTCAGCTGTCTGGGAGACCTACCCCAACTCCCAAGGTGCATACCCCATGGACAAAATTATGACTTGGGATTGACCCTCTCGGCCCCTTTATGGTTCTCCCTTTCCTTTTCATTGACCTTTCTAGTCTTCACCTGCCTCCCTGTCACCAGGGCACAGAGCGCTTTCAGTTTGTCCAGGCCTGCCCCACGCTGATACTAAGCCTTTGTGTCTGCACTGTAGGATGTGTGGTCGTTTAAATTTTTTGGTAACAGCTTTATTTGAGATATAATTTACATACTATTTATCCTTTTAAAGAGTACAGTTAAGTTGGTTTTAGTGTATTTACAAGATATTGCCAGCATCACCACTGTCTAATTCTAGAATGTTTTCATCATCCCTGAAAGAAGCCCCATACCCACTAGCAGTCACGCCCTGTTTTCCCTCCCCCCAGCTCCTGGTTCGTATGGAATCGTATAGTATGTGACCTTTCGTGTCTGGCTTATTTCACTTAGCATAATGTTTTCAAGTTTCATCCATTCTAACTGATTTATATTCCATTGTCTGATACATCACATTTTATTTATCATTTCATCTGTTAATGGACACTGGGTGGTTTCCACTTTTGACTATTATGAATAACGCTGCTATGAACCTTCATGTACAAGGATCTGTTTGAGTCTCTGCTTTCAGTTCTCTTGAGTATACACCTAGAAGTGGGATTACTGGTTCATACGGTAACTCTATGTTTAACTTTTGAGGAACTGCCAAACTTTTTTGCACAGCAGCTGTACCATTTTACATTTTCACATTCCCACCACCAATATACAAAGGTTCCATTTTCCCCACATCCTTGCCAATGCTTATTATTATTTCCTTTTTTTATTATAGCTGTCCAAGTAGGTGCGAAGTGGTGTGTCACTGTGGTTTTTGTCCCCTTGCCTCCAAGACCTTGCTCTTTATTGGGGGACTGTTCAGTCTTCAGTATTCATTACTGTGAACTTATTAAACCTCTGGGAAAGGCAGAGCCCTAATCTAATTAATACTTGAAGCTGGGACCATGTCAAGCACTCTGGCAGAGCAGAGAAGAAGAGAGTTTGGGACAGAGTGAACCTGCCACCTTTGGAAGCTCTGACATAGCAGGAGCACTCTGCTCTACTCTTTTCCCTTCCCCTAAAGAGACCTTTGAGTGTGGAAATAGTTAGACAAGGCTTTTTTGAAGAGGTAAGACTAGAGTTGGGCCATAAAGGGCAGGCAGAGGGGAAATGGATGAAGAGGGGAAGGAGAGAGGCATCCTAAACTGAAAAATATGAAATTCCAGGGAAGAGCTCAGGTACTGACCCAGAACAAAGCTGAAACGCAGACCAATCCACAATGACTTGTTTAGTGGCTCTAGAACACATGCAGCAGGAGAGGAGCCTGGAAATAATGGCCAGAATACAGTGGGAGAGCTGGCTGAGTTCGGATTTTCTCCTTTGACCTTCAGGACTACTCAATCACAGATACACTCATGACCCTTAAATAAATCCACCTGTCTGGAGCCCTCAGGAAATCTAAAGCAGAGACTCTGCGTTTGGTAAATGGCTTTCGCCAGAACTCAGCTGCTTGGCTAGAGAAATCACTCTCAGTGGGCTCCCCACTGAGATGGGGTGATAGGGCAGATGGAGTCAGCTGGAAGCTGAGGCACAGAAGGATTCTTAGTAAACGTGATGATTCAGAAGTGACTCTCTAGTTACACTCAGAACCTGGCAATATTTGAGACATTTTACAGGGCAGTGAAAGACACTTGTCTTAGTCGGTTTGGGCTGCTATAACAAAAATATCAGAGGTGAATGGCTTAAACAACAAACACCTGTTTCTCACAGTTCTAGGGGCTGGAAAGTCCAAGATCAAGGTGCCAGCATATCTGGCGTCTGGTGAGAGACTGCCTCCTGGCTTATAGACAGCCACCTTCATGCTGTGTCCTCATATGGCTAAGAGAAGACATCATCTCCCCTGTCTCTTCTTATAAGGGCACTAATCCCATTCATCAGGGTCCCAGCTCCCAAAGGCCCACCTTAAAGTACCATCACATTGGGGATTAGGTCTTCAGTGTATGAATTTGGTGAAGGGGACACAAACATCCAGTCTATAAGAGGCACTGTAAGAACAAACAGCCCCACATTTCTTCCCTTATCAACCTGCTTTCTGCCTTCCAGAAACCCTATCATTTAAAGCTAGTAGTAATATAACAATAAGGGCATTTGCTGAGCACTAATATATACCTGGCACTATGCTGAGCATGGTGTCTCACCTCATTTGATCCTCACAACAACCTATGAGGTAGGTACTATTATCAACCCCATTTTATAGATGGGAGAACTGAGGTTCAAGAATGCTAGGTGATTTGCTTAGTTAATGAGTGGTACCTAATTAGTAGGGGAGCTGGAATTCGAACACAATTTGGACACCCTAAAGTAAGGCCTTTCTGCCCACTAGGACAGATCTTAGAGGCTGTATTGTCAGTAAACTCCCCCACATTGAGCCCTAAGTTTCAGAATGTTTTGCCCTCCTTGCCCTGTGCTCTACAGCCTCATTATGGATAAAGCATCAAAGGCCCAAGTTACAATTTAATTATCTAGAAAAAGAACCTGTTTTTTAAATATTGTCTTCCATTGGCACCTTGGTATGAATTAGTCAAGAAGATGAGTGCTAACCCCCACCCCCACCCCAGCAGGGCCTCAATGTGATGGGACACAGAAGGATTAAGTTTTTATGGAGAAGGAGAGTTTGGGGAAGATCTGGAAATCACAGGTCTCTGCCTAAGGACAGCAGGTCTAGTTAAGTCATCACTTTGAGCAGCCAAAGGCAAAAAGAAGTAATAGTGATTGGAGAGCTGAAGGAACAATCTAAATGGAAGGTGTCATTGCTTTAGCTGATGGACTCATTTGAAGAAATACTTTTGATTTCAGTGAGCATCCCAGAGAAAAACTCATTTGAACCCACATGGCCTCAGAGGGTGAGCAATGTTTCTTTCTTGGAAGGGGACTTTAGACACCTACTGTTTGGGATGCATTAATTCTGCAAGATGTGTCACATCCTTTCTGTATACTCTGACCTAGCTTGACCGAGATGCAGCGCCCAACTATTCTTCCCTCCATTACAGTGGTGCTCCTTGGAGGAGCGCAAGAGGTGTCCCATTAGCATCCTTATTTACCTGCTTTCTTTCCAGCTGAGCCAAGGCCCAGATGTCAGCCCAAATTTACAAACTTTATTTAAAGCAGTTTGTTTCAGAAAGCAGTGTAATAGATCCCCCACCTCTCTCCCCAAAGGTGCTGAATAGTGTCTGCAGGAGAGAACCAGCTCAGTGTAATCACACTGGAAACACAGGCCTGGCTAAAGTCGGTCCCAGTGGTAATAGAAATGAACTTCTATGACCAGCTTTGTAGGATTGATTTTCTATGGTGAGAAGAGACCCAAAATGGTCTTGAAGTAGAATCTTTTTCAAATATAGACTCTTCAAATTTAATTTTTGAATAGGAACATTTGTATCATTCAGGACTATGAATGATATATGTATGTGTATATATGATTATATATATTTACATATAAAAAGGTATATATAAAGATATGCAGTAAGATGTCTAATTCACCCCATCCCACATCCATCCAATTCTTACCTTTCTCCCTAGAACATAGTTCCCCCATAACTTTCAATGTTTTCTTATGTATCTTTCCAGATTTTCTTTATGAAAATACAAGCAAATATAAATATATACTCTTTAAAATATATTCTATTTACATAAAAAGTAGTATATTATTTATAGAATTTTGCACTTTATGTTTTTTTCACCTAATAAGCTATCTTTCTATGTTAGTGCATAGAGAGCTTACTCATTCTTTTATACAACTACATACTATTTTGTTGTATTAGTGAGTCATCACATATTTAACCAGATGTGCTGCAGTGAATAACTTTTAGATATTTCACACATGTGCAAGTATATCTGTAGCATGAATTCTTAAAAGTAAATCCTACTATTGGGTCATAAATACATATATTTTAAAATTGATAGATACTGCTGAATTTCTCTCCATAGTGTTTGTATCAGTTCTCGACAGCCTTGCTGAAAAAGTTTATTAATCAAACTTTTGGATTTTTGCAAATCTGATAAGAAAAATGGTATCTCGGTGTAGATTTTTTAACTGAAGTATAATTGACATATTACATTAGTTTCAGGTGTACAGTGTAATGATTCAATATTTGTATATACTGCAAAATGATCAACTCAGTAAGTCTAGTTAACATCTGTCCCCATATAGTTACAGATTTTTTTCTTATGATGAGGAATTTTAAGATTTATTCTCTTAGCGACTTTAAAGTATGCAATACAGTGTTATTAACTATAGTCACTATGATGTACATTCCATCCACATGACTTATCTAGTTTACCTACTTTACCCATTTCACCCACCCCCCTGCCTCTGGCAACCACCAATCTGTTCTCTGTATCTATGAGCTTTTTATTTTTTAAGATTGCACATCTAAATAAGATTATACAGTATTTGTCTTTCTCTTCCTAACTTATTTCACTCAACATAATGCCCTCAAGATCCATTCATGTTGCCAGAAATGGCAAGATTTTATTTTTTTAATGGCTGAATAGTATTCCATTGTCTGTGTGTGTGTGTACACACATATCACATCTTTATCTATTCATCCATCAATGGAAACAGCTTGTGTCCATGTCTTAGCTATTGTAAATGATGCTGCAGTGAACATGGGGGTGCATGTGTCTTTTCAAATTAGTGTTTCCATTTTCTTCAGATAAATATCCAGAAGTGGAATTGCTGGATCATATGGTAGTTCTAGTTTTAATTTTTTGAGGAACTTCCACACTGTTTTTCATAGTGGTACATTTCTCTTATGAATAAGGTTAAGCACATTTTCTTATGTCTAAGAGCCATTTGTAGTTCCCTTTCTTTCAACTCTATATAGTCTTTGCCCACTTTTTACTGTTGAGCTATTAGTCTTTTTCTTATCAATTTCTAGGAGCTCTTTATATATTATAGATAAATCGGATTTTAACTCAAAAACAGCATATCTCTGAAAAGTTCCTATGCCAGTGGTTTTACAGTGTCTTTTAGCAGCAAAGCTCTTTGTTAGATTGAAATCATAAAAAAAAAATCCTAAAAACACATACACCAATAAAATTGGAGCTGTTCTATTGAAATGGAAGTGAAGAATGGATTTCTTTCCTCATGCCTCCCTGACACCTCTGAGGAATCCCAAAGCAGTACGGAACAGTTTGAAAATGACTACCCTCCATGGCTGGTTGACCTGTGATTTCAGTTTCCCCTAACACTTTCAGCTAAAATACTTTCTAGTGTCTAACCTGAATCCATAGTGATGCAGTTGATACTCTTTCATACTTGACATAGTTGGGCAATTTGTGATAATATGACCTTTCTTCCATTCTTAACCTTTACATGTTATTTAATTATGTTATCATTTAATACCTTTTTGTGCTGGCCCCTCCAATGAGAGTAGAAATCTCCTTGAAGTCCAGGACACATCTTATTTATCTATCTTTGTAGCTCTAACCTACCATGGTACCAGCTACTGTCAAGGTATAATCAAGAACCTATCAGTGCCAGGTGTAGCTGAAGGACCTTCATAAGTGTTAGATGAATGAAGAAGAAAACAAGAGGGAAATGGCCTTTATCCCCGCCGCTCCCACCATACACATAAGCACAATGTGAATGCCTTTTAATTAATTGTCCAGGCATCCATGGAAACAAGGAAAATGCCTTCATGTTATTCAGGTTAATAGCTTTCTCCTATGTGCCTTTTCTCTAGACCAACACCATTTGCCATTTATTTTGAACTTTGCTATTTACCAAATACTTCGGGGCTTTTAAAATAAATTATCTCTAAACCTCACAGCCATGTAAGGTAGATGGCATGCTCACTTTGAAGATGAGGATTCTGAAGTGCAAAGAGATTAAGTATCTTTCCCAAAGTCACAGAGCAAAGACATGCCAGAGCAGAGATTTATACGTAATGTTTGCAGACCCCAGAGACCAGGCTCAATTCCTTTTGCTTGCATCACTGAGATATGGAACTGAAAAACACTACAGCATCCAATGCAGAGCTTCCTTTTGTAGACTTGTGCTGCTCTTTTCTTGTGTTTCTGGGACCTGGAGAGTTTAGCCCTTTGGACTATACAGGTCTGTTTTGTTTGTGTGTGTGTGTGTGTGTGTGTGTGTGTGTGTGTGTCTCAAGGAAATTAAAGGGGTCATAACCTCTTCTTTCAAGCCTTTTACCATCATCTACATATCCCACTTCCACCACCACCTCCAAAATGGCCTGCGGATATGCTGGGACTGTGCCACTAGAACAAGAGGAAATCAGACTGGAAACATAAGTATCAAGATCAGCCATCAAAAATAAAGTCAGATCTTGAGTAACAGTAGCAATGGCAAGAGAAGGGAGGGACTCCTTGGAGTCAAGGAGATCCGATGCCTGGGAGCTCTGGAGAGGTGTACATTTATCTCATAAATCCGGGGAGCTGATTTGTCTTCCGACTTACAGATGGCCTTTCTGACTAGCAAAGAACTGGCCCACTAAGGAGATGAAAATTTGATGGTAGGGAGAGTGGAGAAGAGAGCCACCAGCTTGGGGACAGTGGGTTCTAGAGGGGTTGTGCCAGGAGGGGAGAGAATGGTGTACCAAAGGAAGTGGGATAGGACCACAGACTTTTTGGTAAATTTTGCCACTTGCTCTGAAGGGGGAAAAAGCCTGCGGCAAAGTTATTCACACTAAGATGTTACTGACAATGTGTATCCTCTCAGAGAAATTTTTGAATTATAAGATCTGATTGCCAAAAGGCAATCACTTATTTCAAAGGAATGGACTTCTAATGGCATTTTAAGCATCAGTGAGAGAAAAGGAGGTAAGAGATCCTTAGGATAAGGGAGTGTTTTCTGAGCACCTCAGAAATCATAGTTCTGCTTACATACAAGATCATCCCTTACTGCGGGAGAAGGAGCAGTGCCTTTTTGCAACACAACTGTAGTCAGATGGCTTAATGCTGGTCTTACCTGGCAGTGCCTTTCCTCCACTGCTCAGAGTGCTGTGTGGGATTTGACTAGAAACGGGAGATGGCAGAGGCTAAAAATCATGCAGCCTGGCCACTTCTGTTGTAGCATTCTCCTGAAGGGCCCTGAAGCCAGCCTTGCTTCAAACTGATTTCCTGCCAGCTTTTGGCCAGGAACACTGAATGTGGTCCAAGGATAGTTGGTTAGAAACCCAACCACCTTGGAAAATCTGGGAAGGGAGAGGATAAGAGTCCAAGGTGGCTTTCCTTGCTTCTGTGGTTCCTTGCATGCTGTGTTGGCCCTTCAAAGATGCAAGGGGAGATTTAAGTTCCGTATCCCATCCTTAGATATAAAAGTCGAGGCCCAAAGAAGTAAAGTGACTTGTGCAATGTTATAGGAGGTGGGTACACAAGCTAGGATTGTGACTCAGTGATCCTGCCCTCCAGTTTTTTAAAAAAAATTATTTTCATTAATAAAAATTGTAAATATTTAAGGTATACAACATGCTGATTTGATATACATATACATATTGAAATGATTACTGCAGTTAAGCTAATTAACATCATCTCTTGATATATACTGTTCATTCTGTGGTGAGGGCACCTGAAATCTACTCTTCTAGCAAATTTCTAGTATACAATACAGTATTATTAACTGTAACCATCATGCTGCACATTAGCTCTCTAGACTTATTCATCTTACGTAACTGAATCTTTGTACCCTTTGACCTATATCTCCCCATTTCTCACATCTCCCTGCCCCTGGTAACCACCATTCTAGTCTCTGCTTCTACATATTTGACTTTTTTAGATTTCATGTATAAGTGAGATTATGCATTTTTTTCTTTCTGTAACTGGCTTATTTCACTTAGCATAATGTCCTCAAGGTTCAACCATGTTGTTGCAAATGGCAGGATCCCTTTTTTAAGGCTGAATATTCCATTATATATGCATATACACGCACCACAATTTCTTTATCCATCCAAGGATATGGAATATGGGATCAACACTTAGGTTGTCTCCATATCTTGGCTATTGGAATAATGCTGCAGTAAACATGGGATGCAATAAACATGAGAACACAGATATCTCTTCCAAGGACTAATTTCATTTCCTTTTTGTCCCCTAGTTTTAATACCCACTGTGTGAAAAGAGCCTAAACTTCAAGGCAGGAAAAGTGTATTTCCGAGTTGGCTCTTCTAGTAAATAGCTGTGTGATAAGGACCAAATCTTTTGAGGCATTAGTAGCCTCATATTCATAATTCTCTCCTGTCCTCAGCCCCATTAGGGATATTAGAAAAATGAAATAAGATTAAATGGGGAGATGTTAAGATAAATTTCTTGTGTAAAACTAACATTAAGCATGACCATCATTGGTTTCTTTTTCTTTGATTTTTTTGTCTTCCTCTTTTTTGCTTTCTCTCCAACCCCTGTTGAGTAGATTAATAGACTCCAATGCCAGGTTACTCTGAAGACTATTACAAGAAAGACTCTCAAGGTCAAGGTCCACTGGAAAACTTCATTCTGCAGTTGCCTCACCATTGATCCCTTGGTGGAAGACCCAATTCAAAACTCAATCCAAGTTCTTTTGAGGCAAAAAAAACCCCCCAAAAAACAAAACCCAAACTTTCTCTTCTTTCAGTATTCCAAAGATTTGCCAGCTCCTGTAAGAGTCATGGCAGATATTATTTTGTAGGTCATCCGAGTTTTCCTTCACCACAAAATACTGCAATTTGGTATAATTAGGGCCCAGGGGCAAATGGCCCTGCTCTTGTACTTTGTCCATTGGATTTCATGCATGTGTACCAGCTGCAGCTGTCTGGTTGTGTGTACTTGTGGGCAGCAGCAGGGACTCAGCCCAGGCCAGAGGGCCAATTAGTATGAGTTAAATGCTTTCTAGGAGCTAAGGCTTTTCTTTTTAAGGCAAAATTAAGGAACTTCCTTTGTACTCTGTAAGGGGTCATTAATAACTACTTAACACCCAAAGAGTGATTTACTCAGAAATTGAAGCTAGATCAACTTATGTAGCAAAGTATAGAATTGAGTCAGTTACCCAAATCACGAAGCCACAGAAAGTGCGATGTCAGTTTTCTGGATATTTGAGGCCATTCTGCAGGGACCACACACCCTTCATGTTCTGCTGGTTTTGGTTTTAAGTTAAATTGTCCTTTACTTGTGACAGGTTTGAAGTGATTGGCACCCTAGGAGGGAATATTCTTGAATCAGTCAAACATCAGTTCAGCTCCTAGTGCTACAATTAATAAGTTGTGTGACCCTGGGCCTTAGTTTCCTAATTTCTTGAGCCTTAGTTTCCTCATCAGCAAAATGGACAGAACCTTAATATCTACATCAGAATGTTACTAGTAAGGACCAATGAGAAAATGTATTGAAAAGCACTCACCATTTTGCCTAGCATATTATTTAGGGCACAGTAATGTTAACTATTGTTTGATGATGATGGATATTATTATTAGCCTTTATCATGTTTACCTACATCCTGAGAACAATATCATTCTGTTTTTTTTAAAGTTTTAATGAGGTATAATTTACCCACCATAACGTGGACTCATTTTCATTATGGCTTTGAGTGGTGGGAAATAAAAAATGGTCTAACTCTTTTTAAAAAAATTTATTGAAGTATAGTTGATTTATGATATGTTATTTTCAGATGTACAGCAAAGTGATTCAGATATAAATATACGTATATACACACACACACACACACACACACACATTTCAGATTATTTTCCATTATAGGTTATTCCAAGATATTGAACAGAGTTCCCTATGTTATACACTAAATCCTTGTTGCTTATCTATTTTATGTATAGTAGTTTGTATCTGTTAGTCCTATACTCCTAATTTATCCCTCACCTACCTCCCTTTCCCCTTTGGTAACCATAAGTTTGTTTTACATGCCTGTTAGTCTGTTCCTGCTTTGTATAGAGATTCATTTGTATTATTTTTTAGATTCCACATGTAAGTGGCATCATGTAATATTTGTTTTTCTCTGCCTGACTTACTTCACTTGGTGTGATAATCTCTAGGTCCATCCATATTGCTGCAAATGGCACTATTTCATTCTCTTTTATAGCTGAGTAATATTCCATTATATATGTATATCACACCTTCTTTATCCATCCATCTGTCGATGGACATTTAGGTTGCTTCCATATCTTGGCTATTGTAAATAATGCTGCTGTGAACATTGGGGTGCATGTATCTTTTCAAATTAGGGTTTTTGTCTTCTCTGGATATAAGCCCAGGAGTGGGATTGCTGGATCATATGGAAACTCTATTTTTAGTTTTTTAAGAAACCTCCATCACAGTGAAAAAAAAAGTGACAATGTATATATATATGTTCACGTATAACTGAAAAATTGTGCTGTACACTGGAATTTGACACAATGTTGTAAAATGACTATAACTCAATGAAAAATGTTAGGGAAAAAAGGAAACCTCCATACTGTTTTCCATAGTGGCTGCACCCATTACATTCCCACCCACAGTGTAGGAGGGTCCTCCAGGATGGTCTGACTCTTTAAGCCTCTCCCTAGTGAAATATACAACTCCCCTCATTTCTCTTCTTCCACTGCCTCAAAGCAGGTACTTCACAAGCTCTGCTTGTATCTATTGTTAATTTGTACATTGATGATTAGTTTAACCTGGGCACTTATTCATTGATATTTGGGAGGTGTGTGTGTGTGTGTGTGTGTACACAGTATGCACTTTAAGGAAGCCTAGTCAAAAGACTTCTTGAGACCATTCACTTAGAGTGAACTCTGAGTTGTCTCTTGGTTCTGTTACATGGCAACCCTGCACCAGACTCCATGGAGAAAGAGACATGTAAGGCAGAGTCTCAGTCTTCAAAAAGCAATACATACAAATGTATACATGAGTTGGTAGAAAGAAGATGGAATTTAGAGGTAGAGGACCAGATTTCAGTTCCCTTTTTCATCACTCACTACCTTCGTGACTCCAGCTAAGTCATTCAACCTCAGAGACTTGTCACCCTCAAATGAAAAATGAGGATAAGAATCTGCCTTACTTGCTTCACAGTGTTGTTATGAGGCTCTATTGTAACAAAGTATGTGAAAGCTCTTTGCAAATTGTTGGCTGAGTGGCTATAATTTACAAATATGAGTTACAATAATATTCAAGTGCCAAATTTGTACTTCAGACATAAGACACTTTGAGAGGTGCAGATCATGGGCTGGATCTATGAGGGACTGATTCATGGAGGAAAGGGGACTTCTGCTGAGCCTTCAAAGTCAGACAGAACTTCAATAGGTGGAAAAGACTGGGAGGGAGGGAGCAGTCTTGGTAGAAGGATTAAAAATAAGCAAAAACTTCAGAGGCTGGAACAAGGATACAAGCAAGTGATATGAAACATTGGAGGGAGTACAGTTACCAAGGTAGTCATAATAGGTGGTTTCTCATCTGAAAAGACTCCTTTCTTCCAGGCAAGGTAATACCTTATTCATCTAAGACTATTAGCTCCATCAAGGGAGGGGTCTTGTCCTTCTTCACTGATCTCTCTCTAGTGCCCATCACAGTGCCTGGTATACAGTAGGTGCTCAATAAATGTCCAACAAGTGAAGAAATGGGTGGGTGGTCGCATTAGTTACTGTTCTTGTCTGGCTGCTTTAATATTATCTAAGTTATCAGCCACTGGATTAGGGACTATCTGCTGTTGGGATTTATGAAATTCTTTCCAATGATGCCAATACTTGGTCTGTTTTTTCTCCATTCTGTCCCAGAAGACTCCTTACCCACTGCGAACAATAAGGTGACCAGCAAGTCGTGCGAGTACAATGGGACCACTTACCAACATGGTGAGCTGTTCATGGCTGAAGGGCTCTTTCAGAACCGGCAACCCAACCAGTGCACCCAGTGCAGCTGTTCGGTAAGACCCTGTATCTTATTGTCCGTGCTGTCCCCTACCCAAATAAGAGTGCTCCTATACTTGTCTCTTTAGTTTGAGCCTACACTGTAGGGTGCTTGATTGAAAGATGAATTGCATCTAAATCACAAGCCTCCCTACCAATCCAGACTCCGGGATCTTCATCAACCCTGAGCTACACTGTTGAAGAGGTCAGACCTAGTTATATCCTGGTCTTAAAACTTTAAGACTGCTTAAAAGGACAAAGATGAGCTAATAGCCTTGATCTGTCTGTATTCCTTTTTACAATAACTACACCACCAAAGCCTTCATCTGAACAACTCAATTATTTGAAGCCTTGGAAATGCTATGGTTAGAAAGGTCACTGGCATGACCTAGGGCCACTCAGTCTAATTCACAAGAAAATAGGTTGTCTCTTGGTTCCCATCCCTTAAATATCCTACTAACCAGTTCATTCCTGGTTCCCTGCAATGAGAAAACTCTCAACAAATACTTGATCATGATGAAATTGCTTGTTAAGAGAATTGTATACTTCAGGAAGAAGACATACTGATTATATTATCATCTAATTGTGCAGTCCAGAGAATGTAATAGATAGAATCAGAAAATGGAGTCAAATGGCTGTTTAAGCTGAAGTATGAGAGAATGAAGTTAGGTGTAGAAACAACTTTTCTGCCTATAAAGGGTATTAAACACTGGACTGACAAGGGAAGTTAAAGAATCTCCTTGCTTAGGGATTTTTAGTAAGAATAGAAGATCTCAGTAGTGTGGGCAAATTCTGTTGTAGCCATGCTTTCCTAATGACTTTTCAGGAACCCATCTAGCCCCAGAACAATATGCTCCTATGAACTAAGTGCAAGGCTTAAGGAATAATGTTTGGAACATAGAATTTTAGGGAATGAACATTATTCAAGGACAAACATAACTAGCAAGTAAATCTGATCCTCTCCCTTGGCTTGTGCTGGACTGAGCTACCCATTCAGATGATCTTGCATAGTTTTGTATCAACCCAAAGAGCTTGTCTACTTTGTTTGGAAGGGAGACTCTAGTAAGTGTTACAAAAGGGAGCTATCATGCGAATCTGCATTCCCCCCAAACCCCAACATCCAGCTGAGGCATAATGAGGGCCAAGGGATAGAATGGGCAGAGAAGAGAGGGGCAAGACTATATTTGGTTGTTTGGCAGCTCAGAGCAGCCGTCTCACTGACAACTTTGTTCCATCTTAGACCAGGATGCCTGAAGAGGATTTCCAACTCTTCTGTGACTTAGTCTCTGGCCTGAAGAAATAGTAAATAAAAAAATAATACATCATAAAATTTAGGAAGTACCTAGAACTGACTATGGAACAGCAGTGGGGAGGGGAGAGATGTGTCGTGTTTGAGTCCCTACTCATCCCAGGTACTGAGCTAAAGCCTTAGCACGTATGCCAGCTCTTTCTGACCTTAATTTTGTTTCTCTTTGGCAGGAGGGAAATGTGTACTGTGGTCTCAAGACTTGCCCCAAGTTAACCTGTGCCTTCCCAGTCTCTGTTCCAGATTCCTGCTGCCGGGTGTGCAGAGGTAGGTATCCTGCATCCCAAGACTTCGGGTGCCTCCATCCTGAGTAGCAAGATTTAGAAGAGGAAATTAACCTGTCCAGTGGCCTAGGGAAAGAGAATTTTCTGTGGTAGCCTTAGTTTTTAAATATGCTTTCATTCACAAAAGTTAGAACAAATAAAAGCACTGCTTTTAAGGGTCACTGCCTAAAAGAAACTGCGCTGGAGCGCAGCAGGGGAAGGAGGGTGACAGTCATCTAATGTGAAAGTAAGTATCTGTAGCTCTCCTTCCTTAATCCCTTCTAGCTTGGCCCCTACATGACTGTATTGTAAAACCCAGGGCATTTCCACACACAGCCTTAAAAGAAAGAATGGGCCTCGCAAAGCATTAATGTGACCATTTTGAATACTGTGTAGGGCAAATACAGGAGTATTTTTAAAATCCCGCTGTAAAATGGTGACAAACTCAATGAAAGCAAAGTGGAAGACAGCATCTTCTCAAGTTATATCCAGAAGGGAATCATCATCTTCTCAAGCCAGGTTTTTTCTTCTTTGGGTTCCATTTCTTTGATAATGGCACCAATTTTTTTCTCTAGGTTCCCTAGATCAAACATAATCACCATTAATTTCTCCTTTATTCCCTTTTTCTCAAATTACCAAATCTATCAGCAGTCCTTTATGTCCCCTCTTTCCCACTTGCCCCCTGGCAGTATCCTAATTTTGTGCTTTCCTTCTATCCAATCAGCATGCTTATTGATTGTTTACTATATGCTTGGCACTGTGCTCAAGGCTGGATACATATTGGTAAATACAGTTGACATACAGGGCACTGCTAGCCTCTATGGCATCTTTATGTGAATTACAAAAAGGATTCTCTTACTTAAGATATTTGACTGCCATTCACCAGAAAATCTTTGTGAATGTACCTCTGTAGCTGTGGCACCCTTGTGCAGTACACAGCCTGTACAGCCATATGTGGCATACATAGCAGCCAAGATATGTTCTTTGCTCTTATGGAACTCACGTTTTACCAGAGAAGACGTAATAAACAAAGAAATATCTAAATATAAATAATGTAAGTACTATGAAGAAAATAAACAAAGGACTGAGAAAATAAGAGGTGAAGGCATTTAGGTTGAGCATTTGGAAAGGCCTCTCTGAGATGACACGTACTCTCAGACTAAAAGGATGAAAAGGAATTATCCATGCAAAGGTCCTGGTGGAAGAACATTCCAGACAGAAAGAAAATTCAAAGGACCAGGCAGGGAAGAGCTTAGAGCATTCAAGGAGCCTAGGGACCCATGTGGCAGGAATATAACTGGCATGTAATGAGACTGGAGAGGTGAACAGGAGTCAGACCACATAGGATCTTCAAGACCATGGGAAGGAGTTTGGATTTCCTTTTTTAGGTACATTGGGAAGCCATCAGAAGGTTGTACACAGGGGCATGACATGATCCAGTTGATGTCTTAAAAGATCTCACTGGTTCTTGTGTCCAGACTAGACTGAAGGGAGGAAATAAGACAAATGGGGAGACCAGGAAGATGAGTATAGCAGTCTTTCTAGGATGAGAAGGTGGGTTTCTGGTCTGGGGACACAGTGCAGAGTAGTGGTTCAGATTGGGTTCCCTGGAGCCAGGCTGCCTCAGTTCTAATCCCATCCCTGCTGCTTCCTAGCTGGGTGATCATGAGCAATGTACTCAAGCTTTCTAGCAATCTTTACCGTGAGGATAATGTTAGCACCTACTTCCAAATGGTTGTGAGGTTTAAATGAGATAATACAGGAAAAGGACCTAGGACACTGTCTCCCATAGAGTGAGGACTCAATAACGAAAAATGGACAAATTTGAAATTCAGTAGGCCCTCCAGATCTGCAAGTGGTGCATCCGCAGAGTCAACCAACCGTGGTTTGAACGTATAGAGAAAAAATAAATCCAGAAATTTCCAAAAAGCAAAACTTGAATTTGCCTTGCCCTGGCAACTATTTACATGGCATTTACATTGTATTTCCAACTATTTACATAGCATTAACATTCTATTTGGTATTAAAAGTAATCTAGAGATGATTTAAAGTATATAGGAGGATGTTTGTAGGCTATATGCAAAGACTGAACAATTTTATATAAGGGACTTGAGCATCCTCGAATTTTGGTATTTGGGAGGGTCATAGAACCAATCCCCCACAGATACCGAGGGTCAGCTGTATATTTAGAGCATTGTTTCTTGGTTATGGCTGCATATTGGAATTACTTTGGTAAATTTAGGTTATTTCCATGTCTTGGCTGTTGTAAATAAGTGCTGCTATGAATACTGAAGTGCATGTATCTTTTCTTTTCTTTTTTTTTTTTTTTTGCATGTATCTTTTCAAATTAGAGTTTTCTCCAGATACACACCCAGGAGTGAGATTGCTGGGTCATATGGTAACTCTATTTTTAGTTTTTCACAGAGCCTTCATACTGTTTTACATAATGGCCACATCAATTTGCATTCCCACCAACAGTGTAGGAGGGTTCCCTTTTCTCTACACCCAAGAGAGTCCACTCTTAGCAGAGGTGTACATTTGGTTACTAGTATAACCAGCTAGTCGCTGTAATCCTATTGTTTGGCTGAAGTGATTTTGTTTGGGGAAAAATTCTGTGACATCTAATGTGAAAAACAATTAATAAAAGAAAGGAAACTGCAAAAAGACATATTATTGCATCCACGCAGAAATATAGTGCAAAGGACATAGGCTCTGAAGCCAGAAGGACACAGATTTGACCTGGTAGAGCTATTGCTGACCAGTGATGTTACCTTGGGAAAGCTACTTAACCACTCAGGACCTTTGTTCTCTCAGCTGTGAAAACGGCAATTATGATATCTACAACCCATGGAAAAGTTGTAAAATTTAACTGAGCTGACATAGAATGCCAGGAGAAAGTCTAATACAAAGTTACTGCTTACCATATATAATGTAACTTAATATATTTTATATAATTTTACTATATTTATTACCCTGGGATTAAATAGAATTGCATCTTCGCTATTGCTGATAGCCTTGCCTTTTGATTTACTTTATCTCCATATAAAGAACTATATTTCTAGTCCTTCTTGGGGCAACAGTTCCTGAGACTAACCATCTTCTCAGCGGTTCTCTTGTCACAATTTGAATTTCTTCTCTTTTTGTTATGTCCTCAGAAGCAACAGATTAAAAGCTGGTTATTACTGATGATGTATGTCCCTTCACATACTTGACAATTCATTAAGTTCTTTCTTTGCCATCTCTTCTCCAGTCTAAATAAACTATTCTCTTTCATCTTTCCCTCTAAAGACTAAATCTTACACTTCATAAAATTGATGCTTTTTTTCTCTGCCTTTAATTTCCTTACATCTTTCATTTGTATATAATATGATTGAATTTCCTCTGAAGTTCTAATTTTTGAAGCACCTAGTTTTTTTGTTGTTGTTGAAATGATGTTTTTACAAAGGTATACCTTGTATAAGCGTATTACTCACAGAGCAGGGAACCCAGACGCACTTCTCCACTACGCTGGCCACCCTAATTGCAGGCAAAATACTGCTGAAGAAATAACGTTTTGAGCACTGAACTTGCCTACCTTGGTATAAAGGGCCCCACTGAAACAGGTTCTCTGCACTGTCTCCAAACACTAACGTGTGCCTTTCCCTCTGGATCAGGTGGCAGTCTTAGCCATGGATTAATCTCAGCCCCATCCTCAGTTGTTTAGATGTGTCTTTGAGGCTAGGACAGTCAGGAGAGTGTGGGAAGGGTGCGTGTCCTTGCTGGCACTTCAGCAAACCTCATCTGGACTGGAAGTGTAGTGCAAACAGCCACTGGAGCCCTAAGGGAAACTCTTAACAGAAGAAAAAAAAATCTCTGCAGAGATTGTGCCACAGCCACATTCTGGGTGGGCAGGCCTCATACCCAAACCCACTCTCACCTTTTATCATTTCTGCTTCCTGTCTCCTACCTATCTTGCCAAAGCAAAGGGGAAGGCTATGTACTTGGACTCTAGCCAAGGGAGACATATTTGGGGTAAGCTATCAGCTGTGTTGAGAGCCAAGCCTGCATTTGGTAGATGGTGTACATATGTAGCACTTTCTCTGTACCAAGTGATGATCTAAGCACTTATGTGTGTAATGGCTCATTTAACAACAGAGTAGGAACTATTATTATCCCTATTTTATAGATGAGAAAACTGAGGCAGAGAAGTTAAGTGATTTGCCCAAGGCTGCATGTTAGTAAGTGGCAGAGCTAGAATTTAACATTGTTGTCCTGGCTCTAGAGTCCCAAGCTCTTATGCTGTCTGGTGGGAGCCATCAGTAGGAGTGTGACAAGGGCCTCTCCTAGTGCAGGGGAGTAGAGGGGAAGAGAGGACATGCAATGCACATTGGCATAGGCAGATAATCCCAAGAGAGTAACCATACTGCCCATCTTTCCCCAACAAGATTGAACCAATCACAGGGGAACACCTCTCTTTCTGGGCTTAGAGAGTCCCGAGTGTAAACAGCTACCTTCTTTCATTCAGCAAACATTTGTCAAGCAACCACTAAGTATCCGGCACTGTGCTGGTACTGGAGATACACTGGTGAACAAAACAGACATGGAACCACCCCTCGTGGAGTTTAATGGGGAAGACGGACATTTATCAAATACTGACACAAGTAAATATAAAATCGGAACCGTGCCACATTCTACAAAGGAAAGGTGTTACAAAAGCCAGTAACTGATGAGGATCGACCTAGTCAGGGAGGTGAAGGAAGACTTTTAAGACTGTCTCTCCAGCTTCAGCTAACACCACATTTCTCTTTCCTCTCTGCACCCCAGAATCTGGGAGGACTAACTCAAAAGTTAGGGGGCTAACTAGTGGCAATCCTGTCCTCCCAAGATCCCTGACTTCTGACCCACCATGAAACCAGCCACCCTATGTTGTAGGAGTGTCTGTACTGTCTTTCCTGCATTGTACCTGCTGCATAATACTCAAGTTCAGACTTAGTATAGTCAGTTTACAATGTTGTGTCAATTTCTGGTGTACAGCACAATACTTCAGTCATATAGGAACATACATATATTCGTTTTCATATTCTTTTTAGCCATAAGTTAGTATAACATATTGAATATGGTTCCCTGTGCTATACAGTACAAAATTGTTGTTTATCTATTTTATGTATATTAGTTAGTATCTGCAAATCTTGAACTACCAATTTATCCTTTCCCACCCCCTTCCCCCCTGGTAACCATAAGTTGTTTTCTGTGTCTCTGTCTGTTTCTCTTTTGTAAATAAGTTTGTTTGTCTTTTTTTTTTTTTTTAGGTTCCACATATAAGTGATATATGGTATTTTTATTTCTCTTTCTGGCTTACTTCACTTAGAATGACAATCTCCAGTCCATCCATGTTGCTGCAAATGGCGTTATTTTATTCTTTTTTATGGCTGAATAGTATTCCATTGTGTAAATATACCACAACTTCTTTATCCACTCATCTGTTGATGGACATTTAGGTTGTTTCCAAGTCTTGGCTGTTATAAACAGTGCCACTATGCTAGTTCAGACTTCTTAAGGTACTACTTGATCATGTTGGCCAAGGTCTTCCATTTCTTATCATATTACCCAATCTCAGCTCTGCAGCTTGTTTTTTTTTAAAATTTTTTATTGAAATATGTTCCGTTTACAATGTTGTGTTATTTTCTATTGTACAGCATAGTGATTCAGTTATACATATATATTTCTTTTCATATTCTTTTCTTTATAGGTTATTACAAGGTATTGAATATAGCTCACTGTGCTATACAGTAGGACCTTGTTGTTTATCTGTTGTATATATAATGGTTAGTAGTTGCACAAAAGGCCCTCTGTCAAACAATCTGACCCTTTCTCAGCCTGCTACCTATCCTTGTTTCTCTGACACCAACACGTACACATATAGGCTAGCATTTCTGTCTTATAATATGCCATGTTCCTCCCCACCTTCACCCCTGTGATGTGCCTCTCTTTTTTACATACAATATCATATTTGTTTCCAGTGTACAACATAGTGATCAACATTTTGTACATTATGAATAGATCACCATGATAAGTCTAGTAACCATCTGTCACCATACAAAGTTATCACAATATTATTGACTATATTCCCTATGTTGTATATTACATCTTGGTGACTTATTTATTTTATAACTGGAAGTTTGTATCCCTTAAGCCCCTTCGCCCATTTCACCCATACCCCACCTCCTTCCATTGTGGTGACCACTAGTTTATTTTCTGTATCTATGGGTCAATTTCTGTTTGGTTTGGTTTGGTTGTTTTCTGCTTCAGTTCCACATTAAAGAGATCATATGGCATTTATTTTTGTTTGGCTTCTTTCACTTAGCATAATGCCCTCAAAGTCCATCCATGTTGTTACAAATTGCAAGATTTCATTCTTCTTTATGGCTGAATAATATTCCAGTGTGTGTGTGTGTGTGTGTGTGTGTGTGTGTGTGTGTGTGTGTGTGTATCACGTTTTCATTATCCCTTCACCTGTTGATGGACATTTCCATTATTTCCATATCTTGGCTGTTGTAAATAATGCTGCAGTGAACATAGTGGTACATGTGCCTTTTCTAATTAGTGTTTTCATTTTCTTCTGATAAATACCCAAAACTGGAATTGCAGGATCCTATGGAGTTCTATTTTTAATTTTTTGAGAAATTCCCATACTGTTTTCCATAGTGGCTGCACCAATTTACATTCTTACCAACAATGCACAAGGGTTCCCTTTTCTCTACATCTTTGCCAACACTTGTTATTTGTTGTCTTTTTGATGATAGCCATTCTGACAGGTGTGAGGTGATATCTCATTGTGGTTTGATTGGCATTTTCCTGATGATTAGTGACGTTGAGCATCTTTTCACGTGTCTGTTGGCCATCTGGATATCTTCCTTGGAAAAGTGTCTATTCAGGTCTTCTGCTCATTTTCATATGTAGCTCAAGGCTTCAGTATCTTTAATTATTTTTTTAATTGAAGTACAGTTGATTTACAATGTTGTTTTAATTTCAGGTGTACAGCAAAGTGATTCATTTATATATTTTTTCCGATTTTTTCCATAATAGATTATTACAAGATATTAAATATAGTTCTCAGTGCTGTACAGTAGGTCCTTGTTTATCTATTTTATATATTGTAGTGTGTGTATGTTAATCCTAAACTCTCTCCCCACAGTATATCTTTCCATCTGTTTGTGTCATCTTCAATTTCTTTCATCAGCATCTTACAGTTTTTGGAGTACAGGTATTTTGCCTTAGGTAGGTTTATTCCTAGGTATTCTTTTTGATATGATGGTAAATGGGATTGTTTCCTTAATTTCTCTTTCTGATATTTCACTGTTAGTATATGAAAATGCAACAGATTTCTGTATATTAATTTTGTATCCTGAAACTTTACAGAATTCATTGATGAACTCTGGTAGTTTTCTAGTAATATCTTCAGGATTTTCTGTGTATAGTATCATGTCATCTGCAAACAGTGACAGTTTTACTTCATCTTTTCTAATTTGGATTCCTTTTATTTCTTTTTCTTCTTTGATTGCTGTGGCTAAGACTTCCAAAATTATGTTGAATAAAAGTGGTGAGAGTAGGCATCCTTGTCTTATTCCTGATCTTAGAGAAAATGCTTTCAGCTTTTCATCATTAAGTATGATGTTAGCTGTGGGTTTGTCACTATGGTCTTTATTATGTTGAGGTATGTTCCCTTTATGCCCACTTTCTGAAGAGTTTTTATCATAAATGGATGTTGAATTTTATTGAGAGATTTTTCTGCATCTATTGAGATGATCATATGGTTTTTATTCTTGAATTTGTTAATGTGATGTATCACAATGATACTGAAAAACCCTTCAATCCCTGGGATAAATCCCACTTGAGCATGGTGTATGATCTTTTTAATGTATTCAATTTGCAGGATTCAGTTTGCTAATGTTTTGTTAATGATTTTTGCATCTATATTCATCAGTGATATTGGCCTGTAATTTTCTTTCTTGTGATATCTTTGTCAGATTTTGATATTGGGTTGATGGTGGCCTTATAGAATGAGTTTGGAAGTGTTTCTTCCTCTGCAATTTTTCGAAATAGTTTCAGAAGGATAGGTGTTAACTCTTCCCTGAATGTTTGGTAGGATTCACCTGTGAAGTCATCTGGTCCTGAACTTTTAGTTTGTTGGAAGTTTCAAAATTACTGATTCAATTTCACTACTAGTAATCAGTCTGTTGAGATTTTCCATTTCTTCCTGATTCAGTCTTGGGAGATTGTGTGTCTTTAGGAATTTATTCATTTCTTCTAGGCTATACAGTTTGTTGGCATATAATTTTTCATAGTAGTCTCTTATGATTTTTTTTATTTCTGTGGTATTGGTTGTAATTTCTCCTCTTTATTTTATTGGGGCTCTTTCTTTTTTTTTTCTTGATGAGTCTGGCTAAAGGTTTATCAATTTTGTTTATATTTCCAAAGAAATATCTCAGTTTAATTCATCTTTTCTATTGTTTTTTAAGTCTCTATTTCATTTATTTCCACTCTGATCTTTGTTAGTTCCTTCTACTAACTTTGGGCTTTGTTTGTTCTTCTTTTTCTAGTTCCTTTAGATATAAGGTTAGGTTGTTTATATGAGATTTTGTTTGTTTGTTTTTTGAGGTAGATCTGTATAGCTATAAACTTCCTTATTAGAACTGTTTTTGAAGCATCCCATAAATTTTTGGAAAGTCATGTTGTCAATTTCATTTGTCTCAAGGTATTTTTAAATTTCCTCTTTGATTTTTTGTTGACCCATTGGTTTTTTAATAGCATATTGTTTACCCTCATGTGTTTATGCTTTTTACCATTGTTTCTCTTCTAATTGATTTCCAGTTTCATACCATTTTTTCAGAAAATATTCTTGATATGATTTCAATCTTCTTAAGTTTATTGAGACTTATTTTGTGACCTAGCATGTGACCACTGTTGGAGAATGTGTCATGTGCATTTGAAAATAATCTGTATTCTGCTGGTTTGGGATAAAACATTCTGTGTATATCTATTAAGTCCATCTGGGTAAAGTGTTATTTAAGATGAGTGTTTTGTTATCAATTTTCTATCTGGATGATCTATCCATTGATATAAGCCAGGTGTTAAAGTCCCCTACTGTCATTGTATTACTGTCAATTTCTCTTTTATATGTCTGTTAATATTTGCTGTATATACTCAGATGCTCCTATGTTGGGATGGTAAATATTTACAATTGTTATATCCTCTAGTTGGATTGACCCCTTATCAATATGTAATGCTTTCTTTGTCTTTTCTTATAGTCTTTGTTGTCTGATATGACTGTTGCTACCCCAGCTTTCTTTTCATTTCCATTTGCATAGAATATCTTTTTCCATCCTTTCACTTTCAGCCTGTTTGTGTTTTTAGATTTGTAGGCTGCATATAGATGGGCTTTATTTTCTTATCCATTCAGCCACCCTATGTATTTTGATTGGAGCATTTAAACCAAAGTAATTATTGATAGGTATATACTTATTGCCATTCTATTCATTGTTTTCTGATTGATTTTATAGTTTTTCTCTGTTCCTTTCTTCTTCCTTTAATCTCTTCCCTTGTGATTTGATGATTTTCTTTAGTCTGGTGTTTGGCTTCATTTCTCTTTATTTTTTGTGTATCTATTGTAAGTTTCTGGTTTGTGGTTACCATGAGATTTCTATATATTGATCTATATATAGCAGATTGTTTTAAGCTGGTAGTAACTTAAGTTTGAATGCATTCTAAAAGCAATACATTTTTACTCCCTTCTCCATTTTTTTGTTTTTGATGTTATAGTTTACATCTTTTTACTTTGCATATCCCTTAACTACTTTTGTAGTTATAGTTTTTTTTACAATTTTTGTCTTTTAACATTCATACTAGCTTTTTTAGGTAGCTCATCCACTGTCTTTACTATATGTTTGCCTTTACCACTGAGCTTTTTCCTTTTATTTATTTTTAAATATCTAGTTGTAGTCTTTTCTGCCTAAAGAAGATGCTAACATTTCTTATAAATCTAGTTTAACAATGATAAACTTTTAGTTTTTGCTTGTCTTGGAAACACTTTATTTCTCCTTCAATTCTGAATGATAACCTTGCTAGGCGTAGTATTCTTGGTTGTAATTTTTTTTCTTTTCAGCACTTTATTTTTTATTTTTTAACTTTTTTTTATTGAGTTGTAGTCATTTTACAATGTTGTGTCAAATTCCAGTGTAGAGCATAATTTTTCAGTTATGCATGAACACACATATATTCATTGTCACATTTTTTTCACTGTTAGCTACCACAAGATCTTGTATATATTTCCCTGTGTTATACAGTATAATCTTGTTTATCTATTCTGCATATGCCTGTCAGTATCTACAAATTTTGAAATCCCAGTCTGTCCCTTCCCACCCCCTCCCCCCTTGCCAACCACAAGTTTGTATTCTATCTCTATGAGTCTGTTTCTGTTTTGTATTTATGTTCATTTTTTTATTTTTAGATTCCACATATGAGTGATCTCCTATGGTATTTTTCTTTCTCTTTCTGGTTTACTTCACTTAGAATGACATTCTCCAGGGCCATCCATGTTGCTGCAAATGGCGTTATGTTGTCAGTTTTATGGCTGAATAGTATTCCATTGTATAAATATACCACCTCTTCTTTATCCAATCATCTGTTGATGGACATTTAGGCTGTTTCCATGTCTTGGCTATTGTAAATAGTGCTGCTATGAACATTGGGGTGCAGGTGTCTTTTTGAAGTAGGGTTCCTTCTGGATATATGCCCAGGAGCAGGATTTCTGGGTCATATGGTAAGTCTATTCCTAGTCTTTTGAGGAATCTCCATACTGTTTTCCACAGTGGCTGCACCAAACTGCATTCCCACCAGCAGTGTAGGAGGGTTCCCTTTTCTCCACAGCCTCTCTAGCATTTGTCGTTTGTGGACTTTTGAATGATGGCCATTCTGACTGGTGTGAGGTGATACCTCATTGTAGTTTTGATTTGCATTTCTCTGATAATTAGTGATATTGAGCATTTTTTCATGTGCCTATTGATCATTTGTGTTTCTTCCTTGGAGAATTGCTTGTTTATGTCTTTTGCCCATTTTTAGATTGGGTTGTTTGTTTTTTTCTTATTATGTTGTATGAGCTGCTTATATATTCAGGAGATCAAGCCTTTGTCGGTTTCATCATTTGCAAAAATTTTCTCCCATTCTGTAGGTTGTCATTTTGTTTTACTTATGATTTCCTTTGCTGTGCAGAAGCTTGTAAGTTTCATTAGGTCCCATTTGTTTATTCTTGCTTTTATTTCTATTGCTTAGATAGACTGCCCTCGGAGAACATTTCTGAGTTATATATGAGATAATGTTTTGCCTATATTTTCTTCTAGGAGATTTATTGTATCTTGTCTTATGTTTAAGTGATCCATTTTGAGTTTATTTGTGTGTGTGGTGTAAGGGAGTGTTCTAGCTTCACTGCTTTACATGCTGCTGTCCAGTTTTCCCAACACCATTTGCTAAAGAGACTATCTTTATTCCATTGTATATTCTTGCCTCCTTTGTGGAAGATTAGTTGACCAAAAATTTGTGGGTTCATTTCTGGGCTCTCTGTTCTGTTCCATTGGTCCATATGTCAAATAACATAGAAATACAGAATATTGTACGAGAATATTATGAAAAACTATATGGAGCCAAAATGGATAACCTAGAGGGGATAGACAAGTTTCTGAAACATACTGTCCACCAAGACTGAATCAAGAAGAAACTGACCACTTGAACAAACTGATCACTAGAAATGAAATCGAATTAGCAATAAAAAACCTCCCTACAAATAAAAGTCCAGGACCGGATGGCTTCACCGGGGAATTCTACCAAACATACAAAGAAGAACTCATACCAGTCCTTCTCAAACTCTTCCAGACGATTGAAAAGGAGGGAATACTCCCAAACTCATTCTATGTAGCCACCATCACCCTGATACCAAAACCAGGCAAAGGCACTACCAAAAAGAGAATTATAGACCAATATCACTGATGAACATAGATACAAAAATCCTTACCAAAATATTAGCAAATAGAATCCAACAGCACATAAAAAAGATTTTACATCATGATCAAGTGGGGTTCATCCCAGGGACACAAGGCTGGTTCAACATATGCAAATCAATCAATGTAATACATCACATCAACAAGAGAAAGGGAAAAAAAACCCATAAGATCATCTCTTTTCAGCACTTTAAATGTATTTTGCCACTCTCTTCTGGCTTGCAATGTTTATGCTGAAAATTCAGGTGATAACCTTATAGGAGTTCCCTTGTATGTAACTATTTATTTTCTTTTGCTACCTTTAAAATTCTCTAACATTTTTCCATTTTAATTGTGATATGTCTTGGTGTGATCTCTTTGGATTAATCTTGTTTGGGGCTCTCTGTGATTCCTGGACCTGGATATATGTTTCCTTCCTCACGTTAGGGAAGTTTTCAGCCATTATTTCTTCAAATAAGTTTCCTATTCTTTTCTCACTCTCTCCTTCTGTGACCCCTCCAATGTGAATTTTTGTACCCTTAATGTTACACCCAAAGGTCCCTTAAACTATCCTCATTTAAAAAAATTCTTTTCTCTTTTTCTGTTCTGCTTGGTTGATTTCCACTGCTCTTTCTTCCAGGTCACTGATCCTTTCTTCTGTATCATCTACTTTACCATTAATTTCTTCAAGTGTATTTTTCATTTCAGGTGTATTCTTCAGCAATGGTTCTTTTTTATATTTTCTAACTTTTTGTTGACGTTCTCACTGTGTTCATCCAGTCTTATCCCAAGTTCAATGTGTATCTTTTTGGTCATTACCTTGACTCTGTGTCAGGTAGATTGATTACCTCTATTTTATTTAGCTCTTTTTCTGAGTTTTTGTTTTATTCTTTCATTTAAAAATTCCTTTGTCTCTTCCTTTTGCCTAATTTTCTATTTATTTCTCCCTATTAGGTAGGCACTTTATATTTCCTGATCTAGGAGAGGTGGCCTTATACATATGTATAAGATGTCCTGTGGGGCCCAACAGCATGCTCCTCTCTAGTCACCAGAGCCAGATGTTCCAGAGGTGTCCCCTATGTGGGCATTGCACACCATTCTTCTCTGGCAAGGCCAACTGCTGTTGATGCACTGGTAGGCAGGACTGGCCTCTGGCCTGGCTGGCTGTGCAGCCAGGTGGTGTGCAAATGCTGCAGGTACACTGATGGGCAGGGCAGGCCCCAGGCATGGATGGCTGTGTGACTCAGTTGCACATGACTGCTATGGGTGTACTGGTGGGTGGGGCAGCCCCCAGTAGTAATAGGCTAGAAGGAATATTCTAAAATGGTGTCTGCCAATGCCAGTGTCAGCACAGTAGAATGAGCTTACAATAATGGCTGCCACCAGCATCTCAGTCCATCGGGGGAGTCCCAGCTGCCCCCTGCTTCTCTAGAAGCCTCTCTAAGATCAGAAAGTCAGTCTGACCCTGGTGCCTTTCAAATTGCTGCCTCTGTGCTGGTACTCAGAGTGAATGAGTTTTTGCATGTGCCCTTTAAGAGTGAAGTCTCAGTTTCCTACAACCCTCCAGCTCTCCTGAACATAAGGCCCACTGGTTTTCAAAGCCAGATGTTTTGGGTGCTCATCTTCCTGGTGCAGAACACCCAGGCTGGGGAATCCAATGTGGGACTTAGATCCCTCACTCCTTTAGAAGGACCTTCATGGTTATGCTATCCCTTCCACTAGTGGGTCACTTCACCAAAAGTATGGATCCTGACTGGACTGCATCTCCACGCCTCTTACCTGTCTTGTTGCGGTTCCCTTTTTATATCTTTAGTGGTGGAAAATCTTTTCTGCTAACCTTCAGGTCATTCTCTTAGATAGTTGCTCTGTAAGAGTTGTAAATTTTGTGTGTCCATGGTAGGAGGTGAGCTCAGGATCTTATACTTCTTATCTTGATCCTGCCTCCTGTTATGTGCCTCTCTTAATCCTTACTTGCCAAACCTCGGAATAGTTTCCCACCTCTGTTCTACAAGTTAGGATCCTACCCATCTTTCAAGACTCCAGCTGAAGTTGCACATCTTCTAAATAGCCTTACCCGATTACTCTAGTCCTCGTTGATCTCCTTCTTTGACCACTTTGAGGACTTAGTCTGGTTTATGGACTACAGCATTTAAAATATTTTCTTCAATTGTTCATTATTTTATGGGTCTTGGCTCCTCAACTGGCAAGCTCTGAAGGGAAAGGACCATCTTCTTCCTCTGTTTCCCCTAGCCACGTATTAAGCATATAGCTTATGATGGATTTGTTAAAAGGAAAGAGAGCCACAGTTATGAAAAGCTTTTGACAAGCACTGAAAGTGCGGTCCTGGCTGGGCAGGCAGGAGAATGACTGACCTCACAACTTACTCAACCTAAGCTTATTTATCCAGCACATCTCCAGTGAGCCCAAGATGAAAACTGAATCTCTTTTTATGAAATTGAGATACTTCTGCTAACTCCTTCAAGGTAACTGAAACTGGAAGCAGCTGTTTAAAGGCAATTTGTTAGTGCTCAAGACAACTGCCATTTTACCTAAGACTCTTGATTTCTCTTTCCAAAAAGCAGCAAAATTACACCTCAGATGCCATCTTGGCTGTAAACCAGAGAGCTCGAGGGAAGTGGTATGTGAGATATTTCATTTTTTTTAACATCACAAAAATCTACCAACTTTTTCAAAGTTTTCAAAATCAAAGGAAACTGGAAAAAATAACAACTCCAAATATAGATCCACGCATATCAGCTGTTTTTGGTTTTGCCCACATTTTCTGTGGAAACACTACCATTTCCTAGTCACAATGATAGAAAGGAAACATTGCTAAAGAAAAATACTACTTAAAAAATAAAAATTAACTGAATAACTTTTGAGTTTGTATGTTCTCACCTAAACTTTAAAATGTATTGAAACACTCTGATCTTCGCATAGCTATAGAAGAGTCTGACCACCATTAATAATTCTTTCTCAAAAGTCAATCATTCATGTTGATGAATGTGGGACCATCTTAGGGATTTTCCATCCTTGTCTACCTCTCTTATTCTTCTAAATACCAACTGGAATCTCTTTTTCCAGGGAAACGTTCAGGTTGTTTTTGTTCTCTCTGCATCCCTTGCACTCAGAATTCATCTCCAGCATGCTTGCTGCATGCTGTCCCGGGACTCCCACCCCTCTGAGGTCATCATGTTCCTTCTCAGCATGTCTTTTATGTCTAGAATATTTCTCCTTAGACAGAAAGCTCTTCAGACTGTGGATTGGATAGCACTGACTTTCATACTAAGTTTAACAAATTAATAGTGATGATTCCTAATTGGCCATCTGGGATATCCTGTCAAGGTCAATAATGCCTCATCCTGTTGCTGAATTGGAGGGTTTTTCATGTGTCTATGAATCTGGTTCTACAATAAAAATAAGAAATTCCCAGTGAAGCATTTCAGAGCAATTATTTCTTCACAGTGGATGAAAGTCCAGGTCTCCATAGCCCAGGCAAAGTGGATGGTTGATACAATTATTCAGTTGATTTAAGCAAATTGCTGGAATGACTACATCCACTTTTCCTTTTGCTTTAGCTATTAAAACTATATCCACATCCCTTGCTCCCACGAAGTAGTCCAATCCTCTTTGGATAGGGCCAGGAAGCCAAAGTGGTATTCATGGAGACAAGAAAGACCTTAAATTGACTGCTTTTCATTCCCAGGTTGACCAGGTGGTAAACACTGGTAGATCACTTAGTTTCCCTTTTCCATCCTGCTTGTTATTTTCCATGTATGAACGTGATAGTGCAGGACTTTACTTTATTTGGGTACTTGGATTTTTACCACTCCACTTAATGACTATGTAAATTGCACTGCCTCCCAAAGAAGCAGATATCTGTCCTCTCAAGCGTCACTTTAAACCAAGAGAGAAAAAGGTTTAATTAAAACATAAGCTCCTTTCTAAATAAAGATGAAAATAAAGAGAGGACTAGCATAATGATGAGAGAATCTGATCATTAGTTGAGAAGGAATGAGCTGAAGGAATCTCTGCAGGCATTTAAAAAATTTTTTTGGTATCTCCAGGACCCTGGCTGTAGAAATGAAATTATTCCCTTTCTGTATGTGGGCATAAGTTTTCTCTTTATGCTAGGCTTCATTTATTTGTTTAGTCCAGGCAGTTTTCCTTTGTTAAATGCGGAGCACACTTCTGAGAGTCCCTTCAGTTGGGTTTTCCTCATATGTAAGCTATTCTTGAGAAGAAGGAACTAGAGGCAAAGGATGGGAAGAAGGGGGAGTGGGGAATAATAGCTGACACAATGTGCCAGGCACTGTCCTAAGCTCTTTGCATATACTCATTCATTTCATCCTCACAACCCTATGGGATAGGTTTTATCATCTCTATTTTAGCAATAAGGAAGCTGAGGCACAGAGAGGTTCATTTACTTGTCCAGACTCACACAGGTAAGAAGGGGCAGAGACAGGGTTTGAACCCAAGTAGTCCGGCTCCAGGCTGTTTTCTTAGCCATTATTACTATGCTGCCTCTCAGCCTGGGGATGCAAAGCAACTTTGGGGACTCTGTTAACTCTGAGGCTACTGGGAGGAGCAGACTTTGTGACAATTCTGCTGCCAGGGACCAGACATGGTAACACTTCCAGCAGATTCACTGGGACTGCCCTGGGATGTAAAGACCCTATATCTAACCATAAACTTGGATCTGTTTAACCACATCTCCACCAAGAGAGCAGAATGTGGGTCATGGGCATCATCTAACTAAGTTTCTTTATTCCTTCTCCCATGATGCCTTCTTGCAAAGATATGCACTCTCACAATGCACTTTTTAAAAAGTACATACTTCTGTTTTTTCTGGATAAATACTTTGATACTGCTCTTCAGATTTGGCTTGCCACTATTGGCAGGAGTTCCCCCTTGCCTGTGTCTTAGTGTTTCTCAGGAAGATATTTTGTTTAAAATGCTAAGAGCTTGTATTGGCAGCCCAAACAATAAAATGCTTTATTTGACAATAAAGTTATTTTCTTAAAAAAAGTGATTGTCCACTTTATGAGACACTGGAGAGCTTCTTGCAATACTATATATCATTATTGTAAGCTCAGATGTCTACCGATGGTGAATCCTTATGCCAGCGTTCTTTAAAGCGTCCCTCAAATTTCAGTACACTTGCTCCCTCTCCACAGAATCTGTAGAATTAGATGTTTGGCAGAAGCTATCCAGAGTCATCTGCTGACATTCCCTCTTTCATCTCCAGCTTGAGTATTGTGTACTGGCTATAAAATGGCCCACCAGGGAACCTGGCACATAGTAGGTAGAGATTTCACGATCAGTTTCTTCCTCTCTGCCCTCTCCCACTTTCCCTCAAAAGCCCTTAAGTATTTGCCTTGATTCTGCTGATTTCAACTTGTTCCTCTAAAAATACAGAGATCACATTCCCTTGTCATGGAGATCACTTCTCCCTGTCTCAGGGATTCATTTAAAATTTCCATTTGCTGTATGATTAAAGTGACCATATCGTCCAAACCAAGACACTTTTGAAAGTGATAATTAATAATTATGCCTGCCAAAAAAACAGGCATGAAACTAGGATGTCCTAGATAAATCGGGACCTATGGGGCACCCTGTTTATGATGTTGTGTGTGGTTCAAAAGTGGCCACATGCTGGCGCAGTTTTGCTGTCTGAGGTTTATTTTCATGGGTATCTCGTAATCTCATTGTACACTTAGTCCTTTTGAAAGGACAGGGTTTACTTCAGTGACCTGCTCCAGCCAACCAGAGATTAATGGGAGCAATGGGAGTTATAAACAGTCTGAATTTTAGCCCAGCTCTTGACCATTTTTCAAATACTTGTTCTCCACTTCTCCCATTACCAGAAAGCCAAGCCATTCCATCTCCATAGGGTACCACTCAGAGTATAATTGAGGTTTGAATAAACAACACATGTGGCTTTTAAGGTTAAATGAATATTGTTTGACATACAGTACACTAGAGTTGTTTTTCATTTTGGTTTTAAAAATTGGTTAAAATTACATCTTGTTGCTTCTCGGAATTAACTAGAATCCATCTGTCTCCATTAGAATCACTTTTTTTTTTGTTTTTTTTAAAGTCTTGGCTGAAAAAAGAGGCTTCCTCTCAAGATAATTTGCCCAGTGAATCAGGGGAAAAAAACCAAAGAAACAGGTTTTTTTTTACATAGTTTTGATGACTACTTTTTAAAAATGTATTTTGTCTCTTAGCTATATCTAAGGTATAATATCTAAGATTGTAAATGGACAAACCTATTTTCAGCTCTCCAGACAGACCCTGCCCCTGTCTAAAGAATCACTCTATAGCCATACAAAATGTGAACATCTAAGAAGATAATTCAAGTTTAACTATGCTTCACATATAAAATAACTAAAATGTTGAAACCCTTACTGGCTACTTACAGAACATTCAAGCTTAGAGAATGCCATTTTGATGACTTTGAAAGCTCAAAGGCAACAAAAATACTAGTAGTACCTAATTGAGAACACACACACACACACACACACACACACACACACACACACACACACAAGTAATAGCTCCAGTAGCTTTTAATGAAGTGGAATAGTTCAAGTTTAGGTAGACATAACTGTCTGCTAATGCTTAGGGTGGTTGTGACACATTCATCTGAACTTGTGCTTAGGGTATTTAATAGTCTGCTTGATAAATGACTTGCCTCGTCCCTTTATCTTGCCTTTCTCCTTATTTAACAGGGATTGTATGCTTCTATATTGTTTTAAGCTTCTGGCTGGACTGTTAAGTATTTAAAGACACTCTTTAAAAGCCCTTTTATGACTCTAGGGTCTAAATGCAATAAATTGAACTTCTTAGAAGGTCGTGCTGAATAAACATTTCATGTCAATACTGATTATTAAATCTATATTTTAAATGGACATTTGATGAAGAGAGCTAGTCTACCATTTTTTTCTTTTATAATTTGTCCTCTTTTGGCTGCTTCGATTAAGCTTGAAACCACATACTATAGCATTTATGTTTTGTTTTGCCATTGGCTGGCGAATCTTTTCTGGTTTCAAAGCTTCCCTCTTTCTGGTTCCATATTTTCATTTGGCTGAGGACATAGCTTAGATCCACTGCTACCAGCTAAAACGGAACAAGTAAATCCCAGTTTATCCCCACTCAGTCACTGTCAAGGGCTGTGCCATTCCCCAGCTCTCCAGATCTGCAGCTCTAGAGTCATTTTATACTTTCTCTTTTGCCTTCAGCCTCGATTATCAAATCTTCCACCACGGTCTTATCATTTTCTTGTTATCTGCAGTAGTCTGATTCACCCCTTCTCCATTCTTTTGTAGACTCTCATGGCCTATCACATATTACTATAACAGCCTTCTGGTTGGCCTCCCAGATTCCAGTTGCTCCGTAACCAGTCAACACTCCATTGCCAGGATAAGCATCTACAGATATCATTTTTACCATAGGCACCTCTAATTAAAAATTTGTAACATGATCAAATGTGAATTCTTCAGCTTCTTTTTGAAGTCTATGTGGCAATTATTTACCACCCTGGTTACCTCAATAACCTGTCTTCCTCCCTTCCTCCCTCTCACCCTTCCTCCCACCAACCTCTCTCCCTCCCACCTCTCTCCACCAACCTCATTTCTCTTGCTTCACATCTGAAGTTTCTACTCAAGCCACGCCTTACTTGCTGTGTCCAGTATGTGACTTACTATTTCCAAAGCTTTGGTCCTTTGCAAATGCCATTCCCTTCAGTTGAGATTCCTTTTATCCATATCACTGTCTGTTTATACCCTGCAGTGTCTACTTCTAAAGATGTGGTTTAACAGTTCTTTGGGGATGCTTTCCATGATTACATTTGACTGCTCACTCGACACATTCAGTATCTCCTAAGCATGTATATGCCATTTGTGTTTCCAGTTGCTACTCTGTCTGTGTGTGTGTGTTTAGGCTCTGTTCTCTATTGATTTCCTGTCACCTCCAAACAGGTTGTAAATGTCCTGAGGGCAAGGGTCCAGCCCTGATTTCTCTACTCCTTCTGCCTTAGTATCAGGCTCTCCATCCAAGAAGCATTCGATGCAGTTAACTGATGTTTGAGCATTATTTTTTGACATGAACAAAGGTGAAAGCATATTCGCCCTTACAGGGTTAATCAGGGTTTCCATGTAGTCTTGTCTGCCATCTTTACTCAGACATGGAATAACCAGGAAGAAGCAAGTATACTATTAGCTAAGCACTTAATTCTGTATTTTTTTAACTGAAGTTCAATTCAGTATGTATACTGAGCACCTGATATATAACCAGTAATATGCTAAGTGCTCCAGCCCAGTTATTCTCAAATTCTTGCTTGCATCAGAATCCCCAGGAGGGCTTGTCAGAACCGAGATCACTGATCCCCACTGATCCAGAGGGAGATTGAAGACATGATCTCTGGTTTCAAGGGATTTACAGTCTCTTCAGGGAGACAAAGCAGGCTCAGGAAATATTTAACAGCAGAAAATATTGTGAAGTGTTTTAGTATTGATTCATTCAAGAAAATCTGAATAAGTACTATGTGCCCAGCACTGTTCTAGGTGCTGGGATTACATCACTGAACATGATAGACAAAATCCTTGTTCTCATTGGGGAATTCTCATGGGAGAAAGCAGACAATAAATAAAATATGTAAAATGTAAGATACTGTGAAGTGTTAAGAAGAAGAAGCAAAGAGGGGGGATAGGAATTATCAGAAGGGGGTTGAAATTTTAGATAGGTGGTCATAGAAGGCCTCCCAGTTCCATCATTTGACAAGTATTTATCAAGTGACTATTATGTGTCAGGCACTGTTATAGATGATGGTGATACAGCCACAAATAACACAAATAATAAACCCTGCCCCTGGAGAATGGATACACTTATTTGGGAGCCAGGAAATCTGGGATTTTGGGTGTTAACTTTCGTCAACTCATTAGGTGAGTGAAGGACTCCTTGCCCTCTCTGAGTCTTGCTTTCTCCACCTGTTAAATGGAACAGTTAGACAAAATTATGCCTGAAGTTCTATGCACCTCTGAGGCTACAGGATGCTAAGTCCTTTAGGCAATTGGAAATATGTAAGAATACTTGAGGAAGACTTTGTAGAGGAGGAAAAACTTAAATGGTTTTCATAGTCATATAGGAGCTTTGGGGTGTGGGAGGTGGGAAGTTAACTTCAGAAAAGGAATAACATGAGCAAAAACACGGAAGCAAGAGTGGGAGCTACATGTTCAATGAAGAGTAATGAGGTCAAAGGGTTTCCATTGTAGAGTAGCTCAGATGGTTAGATAGGAGGTAAGTGCTCAGTAAAGATGAGGTGGGGGCTGATTATAGAGTCTTGGATGGAAACCCATGGAAGGTTTTGATCAGGGAATAACACGATTATACAATCAAAGCTGTGTTTTAGGAAGATTAACCTAGCAACCAGAGTTAAATTTACAAAATTCATTTTTTTTCCATAAGATGATCTTTGAATCATGGAGAGCTAAAGCCATGCTTTGTTTTACGTTGCTGCCTGATGATAATATTGGTATCAAATTAATTTTCAGGTCTTTTTCAAGCCCTAAACCAGTAACAGTACTTGAACATGTTATTGTTTAGACTTAGGTTTTGAAAGCTTGGGAGATAAATTAGAATAGAAGATTCTTAATGTTTATACATTTTTGTATTCCTTGTTATTCCATGAAATATATGGTTGAATAGATATTGTGTTTATCTTCAACCAGGTATACACACACACATACACACACAGAGTAATCATTTAGAGTGGTGCAAATATCTCTAATATCAAGCTCTTCCCATCTGTTTGCTTGGTTATAGATAATACAAGGCAATATTCTTGGAGGTTATCCTCTTGTTTATTATTTTTAATCAGCTGAGGAATAGCCACATCTGTTGTGTGTTTCTTTTTCTCAAGGCTGAAAGTAGAATCTTCCTCCTAAAAGTAGTTACTCTGGAAGACAGCAATGATAGGGATTCACTGTTCAAAGAGTGGGTCATAGAGACCCAGAGAAAGGTGTCTCAGGCAAAAACAGAGGAGTACCTCTTGGATATTGGTTATGTAAACACTCCAACCATAGCAAGTTTTACTTAACTTTCAGATCAAGTCATAACTTCTCAGAGACATAATGGTGAATTTAACAAATCATGACAGACCAAATCCTCAAAACTCTCATTTTTTAAGGGTAGCTTAAACACAAGTTGAAAATGACCTGAAAATACTTAACTATCAGAGTAAAATAAGCAAAAGTGACAATGATGGCTCTATTACAGTGGAAAGTGATTATTTTCCCTTTTATTTTCCAAATTCTGTGTAATGTTGCTGGATGTTCTATTTTAGAAAGTGGCAACTTTCTTCAGAGTTGTCTTGAAAAATGAGGCACACCCAGAAAGAAATCTCCAGCGTTGCTGTTTGAAGGACAGCTACAATAGCTAACATGTCTAAAGAACTTCGGGATCATAGAACCTAAAATGTTACTGGGTCACAGGGGTGGTATTGTTCCCTCTTATGTATGTCTAATTCTTTTTTAATTTCTTTTTAATAAACAGGAGATGGAGAATTGTCGTGGGAACATTCTGATGGTGATATCTTCAGGCAGCCTGCCAACAGAGAAGCAGTAAGTGTGAATAGCTCAAATAATTCAAAACTCCCCAGCATCAGGCCAGACTTCCCTCTCTCCATGGCTACTGTCCCAGCAATTCCACAAGAGGGCCCATTTTTAACACTATTTTTCTTTCCTTTCCTTGGAAATGTTGAATGCCACCACCACCAACCTGTAACCATTTAAGTGCATTGTGTAATTGGTAAATGGGGCCAGGACATGAATTCCAAGAAATCATAGCCCAGCCCCGAGGCACCCCTCATCTAGATTAGAAGTTGGTACCCTTTCGAGATGACTTGCCAAATCTTTGTCTTGGGTAAGAAAGGCAGATCACCACCCCTAGCCTCAACAGTGAGGACCTTCTGGAGATTGGAATGTAGGTCAGCCCATCATTTTGGCCCAGATACTTTGGACATGTCCACATAAACCCTCGCCTAAGCCTCAGACTCTGAGTCGTACAGCTGGAACAGAGGGAAGGTAGCAGCCAGATTCCCTTCCTCAACCTGCAACATCTTCTCATTTCCATTCTTGGTGCTAATCTCAGAATAAGCTTTATGAGCAGGCATCTTTCTGTGTATAGTAATATCATCTCTTGTTCCTTTGTATTTTGAAGTAATTAACAAAACAGAATCCCTCCAAGAAATATATGTCTAAGTAGAGTTACACTCCAAACCTCTAAAAACCTGAAAAGGAGATGCTCCAGTTCAAAGGATCTATCATATTGAAGGACTTTATATGAGTCCATATGGGATTACATGAAGTCATGTGTGTGAAACTTTTGAAAATTGTCAAGCACCATAGAATTTTTTTTAACATTTTTTATTGATTTATAATCATTTTACAATGTTGTGTCAAATTCCAGTGTTCAGCACAATTTTTCAGTTATTCATGGACATATACACACTCATTGTCACATTTTTTTCTCTGTGAGTTATCATAACATTTTGTGTATATTTCCTTGTGCTATACAGTGTAGTCTATTCTACAATTTTGAAATCCCAGTCTATCCCTTCCCACCCTCCACCCCCCTGGTAACCACAAGTCTGTATTCTCTGTCTGTGAGTCTATTTCTGTCCTTTATTTACGCTTTGTTTTTGTTTGTTTGTTTGTTTTTGTTTTTGTTTTTTAGATTCCACATATGAGCGATCTCATATGGTATTTTTCTTTCTCTTTCTGGCTTACTTCACTTAGAATGACATTCTCCAGGAGCATCCATGTTGCTGCAAATGGCATTATGTTGTCGGTTTTTATGGCTGAGTAGTATTCCATTGTATAAATATACCACCTCTTCTTTATCCAGTCACCTGTTGATGGACATTTAGGCTGTTTCCATGTTTTGGCTATTGTAAATAGTGCTGCTATGAACATTGGGGTGCAGGTGTCATCCTGAAGTAGATTTCCTTCTGGATACAAGCCCAGGAGTGGGATTCCTGGGTCATATGGTAAGTCTATTCCTAGTCTTTTGAGGAATCTCCACACTGTTTTCCATAGTGGCTGCACCAAACTGCATTCCCACCAGCAGTGTAGGAGGGTTCCCCTTTCTCCACAGCCTCTCCAGCATTTGTCATTTGTGGATTTTTGAATGACGGCCATTCTGACTGGTGTGAGGTGATACCTCATTGTAGTTTTGATTTGCATTTCTCTGATAATTAGTGATATTGAGCATTTTTTCATGTGCCTATTGATCATTTGTGTTTCTTCCTTGGAGAATTGCTTGTTTATGTCTTTTGCCCATTTTTGGATTGGGTTGTTTATTTTTTTCTTATTGAGTCGTATGAGCTGCTTATATATTCTGGAGATCAAGCCTTTGTCGGTTTCACTTGCAAAAATTTTCTCCCATTCCGTAGGTTTTCTTCTTGTTTTACTTCTGGTTTCCTTTGCTGTGCAGAAGCTTGTAAGTTTCATTAGGTCCCATTTGTTTATTCTTGCTTTTATTTCTTCTAGGAGAAAATTTTTGAGATGTATGTCAGATAATGTTTTGCCTATGTTTTCCTCTAGGAGGTTTATTGTATCTTGTCTTATGTTTAAGTCTTTAATCCATTTTGAGTTGATTTTTGTATATGGTGTAAGGGAGTGTTCTAGCTTCATTGTTTTACATGCTGCTGTCCAGTTTTCCCAACACCATTTGCTGAAGAGACTGTCTTTATTCCAATGTATATTCTTGCCTCCTTTGTAAAAGATGAGTGACCAAAGTTTGTGGGTTCATTTCTGGGCTCTCTATTCTGCTCCATTGGTCTATATGTCTGTTTTGGTACCAATACCATGCTGTCTTGATGACTGTAGCTCTATAGTATTGTCTGAAGTCTGGGAGAGTTATTCCTCCAGCCTCTTTCTTTCTCTTCAGTAATGCTTTGGCAATTCTAGGTCTTTGATGGTTCCATATGAATTTTATTATGATTTGTTCTAGTTCTGTGAAATATGTCCTGGGTAATTGGATAGGGATTGCATTAAATCTGTAGATTGCCTTGGGCAGTGTGACCATTTTAACAATATTGATTCTTCCAATCCAAGAGCATGGAATATCTTTCCATTTTTTGAAGTCTTCTTTAATTTCCTTCATCAATGGTTTATAGTTTTCTGTGTATAATTCTTTCACCTCCTTGGTTAGATTTATTCCCAGATATTTTATTACTTTGGGTGCTATTTTAAAGGGGATTGTTTCTTTACTTTCTTCTTCTGTTGATTTATCGTTAGTGTAAAGAAATGCAACTGATTTTTGAACGTTAATTTTATAACCTGCTACCTTGCTGAATTCTTCAATCAGCTCTAGTAGCTTTTGTGTGGACCTTTTAGGGTTTTCTATATATAGTAACATGTCATCAGCATATAATGACACTTTTACCTCTTCTTTTCCAATTTGGATCCCTTTTATTTCTTTCTCTTGCCTGACTGCTGTGGCTAGGACTTCCAGGACTATGTTGAATAGGAGTGGTGATAGTGGGCATCCTTGTCTTGTCCCAGATTTTAGTGGGAAGCTTGAGTTTTTCACCGTTGAGTACTATGCTGGCTGTAGGTTTGTCATATATAGCTTTTCTTATGTTGAGATATGTTCCCTCTATACCCACTTTGGCGAGAGTTTTTATCATAAATGGGTGTTGAATTTTATCAAATGCTTTTTCTGCATCGATTGAGATGATCATGTGGTTTTTGTCCTTTCTCTTGTTGATGTGATGTATTACACTGATTGATTTGCGTATGTTGAACCAGCCTTGTGTCCCTGGGATGAACCCCACTTGGTCATGATGTATAATCTTTTTTATGTGTTGTTGGATTCTATTTGCTAAAATTTTGGTGAGGATTTTGACATCTATGTTCATCAGTGATATTGGCCTATAATTCTCTTTTTTGGTAGCGTCTTTGCCTGGTTTTGGTATCAGGGTGATGGTGGCTTCATACAATGAGTTTGGGAGTATTCCCTCCTTTTCAATTTTCTGGAAGAGTTTGATAAGGACTGGTATGAGTTCTTCTTTGTATGTTTGGTAGAATTCCCCGGTGAAGCCATCCGGTCCTGGACTTTTATTTGTATGGAGGTTTTTTATTGCTATTTTGATTTCACTTCTAGTGATCGGTTTGGTCAAGTGGTCAGTTTCTTCTTGATTCAGTCTTGGTGGACAGTATGTTTCCAGAAACTTGTCCATCTCCTCTAGGTTATCCAGTTTGGTTCCATATAGTTTTTCACAATATTCTCGTATGATATTCTGTATTTCTATTTTGTTTGTTGTAATTTCTCCATTTTTCTTTCTTATTTTGCTAATTTGTGCTCTCTCTTGTTTCTTCTTTGTGAGTTTGGCCAGAGGTTTGTCGATTTTATTTACTTTTTCAAAAAACCAGCTTTTGGTTTGGTTGATTTTTTTCTATGGTCTTGTTAATCTCTATTGTATTTAATTCCTCTCTGATCTTTATTATTTCCTCCCTTCTGCTGCTTTTTGGGGCTTTTTGTTCTTCTTTTTCTAATTCATTCAGGTGGTGGGTTAAATTGTTTATTTGAGATTGTTCTTCTTTTTTGAGGAAGGCCTGTATCGCTATAAACTTCCCTCTTAGCACTGCCTTTCCTGTGTCCCATAGGTTTTGAGTGGTTGTGCTTTCATTATCATTTGTCTCAAGGTATTTTTTAATTTCAGCTTTGATTTCCTCATTGATCCATTGTTTTTTCAATAACATATTGTTTAATCTCCATGCTTTCCTTTTTTTCTCCTTTGTTTCTCTGTTGTTGATTTCCAGTTTCATGGCATTGTGGTCAGTAAAGATGCTTGAGATAATTTCTATCTTCTTAAAATTGTTGAGGTTTCTTTTGTGCCCAAGTACATGATCGATCCTGGAAAATGTTCCATGTGCACTTGAAAAGAATGTATATCCTATTTTTGGGGGGTGTAATGCTCTGAAAATATCCACCAAATCTAGTTTTTCTATTGTAGTATTTAATTTCTCTGTTGCCTTGTTTATTTTCTGTCTGGAAGTTCTGTCTAGTGATGTTAATGCAGTGTTAAAATCTCCAACTATGTATTCCCATCAGTATCCCCCTTTATCTCTGTTAGTAATTCTTGTATGTACTTAGGTGCTCCTATATTGGGTGCATATATATTAACGAGTGTAATATCCTCATCTTGTATCACTCCTTTAATCATTATAAAATGTCCTTCTTTATCTTTCTTTATGGCCTTTGTTTTAAAGTCTATTTTGTCTGAAATCAGTACTGCAACACCTGCTTTTTTGGCTTTTCCATTTGCATGGAATATCCTTTTCCATCCTTTCACTCTCAATCTATAAGTGTCCTTCTCCCTAAAGTGGGTCTCTTGTATGCAGCATATTGAAGGTTCTTGCTTTATTATCCAGTCTTCCACTCTGTGTCTTTTGACTGGAGCATTTAGTCCATTAACATTTACAGTAATTAATGTGTGTTTATTGCCATTTTGAACTTATCTTTGCAGTTGAATTGGTATATCCTCTTTCTTCCTTTCTTCTTCCTTTTGTGGTTTGGTAATTTTCCTTTGTATTATCATGGATTTTATTTAATTTTTGTGAGTCCTTTGTAAATTTTTGGCTTGTGGTTACCCTTTTTTGTAAATCTATCAACCCATTACTATAACTGTTTTTATTAAACTGATAGTAACATGATCTCAAACCCATCCTACTGTTAAAAAAATTTTAAAAAGAAAGAAAAAAATATTCTATATTTCCCTGCCTCCCTCTCCCACTCTCAGTGATTTGTATGTCTTCTTTTATAATTTCATGTTTACTTTATTTGTAATTCATGAGTTATCACCTTTCCAGTTGTGTGTTTCTCATTTCTGTAGCATCCTGCTGCTTTTCTATTTAGAATAGCCCTTTCAATATTTCTTTTAGCATGGGTTTAGTGTTGCTAAACTCCTGCAGCTTTTTTTTGTCTGTGAAACTCTTTATTTCTCCTTCTATCCTCAAGGATAGCCTTGCTGGATAAAGGATCCTAGGCTGCATCTTTTTTTCATTCAGGGCTTTGAATGTATCTTGCCTCTCCCTTCTGGCCTGTAGTGTTTGTGTAGAGAAATCAGCTGAGAGCCTTATGGGGGTTCCCTTGTAACTTACTCTTTGCTTTTCTCTTGCTGCCTTTAGAATCCTTTCTTTATCCTTGACTCTGGCCATCTTGATTATGATATGTCTTGGTGTGGGTCTATTTGGGTTCTTCCTGTTTGGGACCCTCTGAGCTTCCTGTACTTGGATATCTGATTCCTTCTTTAAGTTTGGGAAGTTTTCAGTCATGATTTCTTCAAAAACCTTTTCAATCCCCTTTGATCTTTCTTCTCCTTCTGGGACCCCTATTATGCGAAGATTGGGACGCTTTATATTATCCCATAGGTCCCTTATGCTATTTTCATTATTTTTTATTTGCTTCTCTTGTAGTTCTTCTGAATGGGTGCTTTCTATTGCCCTGTCTTCTAGATCACTAATTCGTTCCTCTGCATTATCTAGTCGGCTTTGCACAGCTATTAGATCATTCCTCATCTCTGCCGATGAGTTTACCCATTCTACTTGTCTCTTCTTTATAGCTTCAATTTCATTTTTGACATATTTTATATCTCTAAACACTCTCTCTTTTAATTCCTTCAGCAATTCGATCACTCCTTTTTTGAAATCTTGATCTAGTAGGCTATCGATGTCTATTTCGTTGATCTTTCTTTCAGGGGATTTCTCTTGTTCTTTTAATTGGGAAAGGTTTTTCTGCTTCTTCATCTTGCTCATACCTCTTTGGCACTGTGGTTTATGGAGTATCAGTTGTTTATTTTGGTCCTTAAGGATTTTATCTATCTGATGCCTATTTAGGAATAAAACTTAGGAAAAACAGAAAAAAAAATGAGAGAGAGAGAAAGAATTTTAAAAGAAGGGAGAAAGAGGGTTTGAAAACAGTCTATAATGAATAATAGAAGAGTGAGTTGAAGCAGAGTATTGATCGGGTTGAGACGTCCTTTTGAAACCTTTACAAAAAAGGGGGGGGGATGAATAGATGTATTTGAAATCTGTGTCTAATCAATAGCAGGACATCAAAAGCCAAGAGAAATAGAAATGAATTAAGAAGTAAAGATTAAGAGAGTAATAGAAAGTAGAACAGGTAAAAACAGATTTAAAAAACAAAAAAGGGGGGGGGGGTTGTTGGTGTTCTCCTGGAGTCTGTGTGCTTTTAATGTGAAGTCTTTCTGTCTTCGTCCTGTTTTGGAAGCTCAGCTTGCTGTTTTCAGAGGCCCTCCGTTGGCGCCCTCTTCTGTGCTGCTCCCAGCACCTGTCGGCAAGCAGATCGCGCCTCCTCCTAACACTGGGTCAGGTGCAGCTCTCTGCTGTGGGCGGGCGGGCGGGTCGCTGCCCCTCCGGATGCCGCAGTCAGATGTTGCAGACTGGCCGGGTAGGAGGGCGGGTCGTGCCCCCTCCCAGCACCTCGGTCAGGGGCTGTGTTCCTGCCCGAAAGGCTGGGGGCCGCTCTCGCTCTACCTGAGCCGCCGCCGCCGGTAGCTCCGCTGCTCTGTGCGGCTGCGCGCTCCGCCCTGGTCGGCGCTCCGCCCTGGTCGGCGCTCCGCCCTGGTCGGCGCTCCGCCCTGGTCGGCGCTCCGCCCTGGTCGGCGCTCCGCCCTGGTCGGCGCTCCGCCCTGGTCGGCGCTCCGCCCTGGTCGGCGCTCCGCCCTGGTCGGCGCTCCGCCCTGGTCGGCGCTCCGCCCTGGTCGGCGCTCCGCCCTGGTCGGCGCTCCGCCCTGGTCGGCGCTCCAGGGCCGCGGGTGGGCTCGGGGAAGACGGAGGGACAGCCCTGTCCCTGCTCCGAGCCAAAACACAGCTCCTTGTTTGTCTTTGTGGAGCAAGTTCTCTGAGGGACCAGGATGGAAGGATCCTATCTGCCCCAGGCTGCAGGCCAGTCTCAGTCTGGCCTTTGAGGCTGCTAAGCCCTTCCGTCATGATGCAGGTCCCGCCCCCGCCCCCGCCCCCGCCCCCGCCCCCGCCTCCGCCTGAGTGCTCAGCGCTGGGGGATATGGCCGCTGTGCCTGAGCCCCGCCTCTCTTCCCCCAAAAACTTTCCGCGGGTTTTCAGAGACGGGGGTATGCACCCTTCCCCCGAGAGCACATCAACCTTGCTGTTTTATGGAGGGCCCAGGTTGTTCTGCCCTGTGCACCCACAGCCACGGCGCGCAGCCCCTTGCTTCCCCCGGGGCTGCCTCCTTGCAGCCGCCCCCGTCCTCCGCCCGGCTTGGGCAGCCTGGCCCTGCCCGCCACTGCGGGCCCGCGTCTCAGGCTGGGTGTCGGGGGGACGCTCTGTGCCCGTTTAACTTAGTTCTGTCAGTCAAGGGCTACTCTGTACAGATCTGAGCCTCGGAGGCTCCCCCTCCGTCCCGCTGGCCTCTCAGTTGGAGAGGGGAGACCCAGCGAGCGAGCGCTAGTCCTCCTTTGCCCCTCCCTCCCCGCGGGACCCGTCCCTCGCTGCTTTGCCTTTTGTTTTCTTTTTTCCTTTTCTCCTACCAGATTTTTGGCGTCTTTATCTTTTGAAGAGGGCGATGTTCTGTCGGAGTTCCACAGGTGCTCTGGTTGGCTGAGTGGGTCTGTAGATGTGGGTCTTGGTATATTTGTGGGAGAGGGTGACCTGCGAGCGTCCTTCTACTCCACCATCTTCTCCGTCTCCCACCATAGAATTTAAAGAATCTTTCATTCATTAAAAAAAAAAGCTTACAAAAAGTACAAAATGTCCCAAGGCATTCATTGCACACAGATGGGCGTTTATCATACCCTTGTGAAAAAGAAGTGTACAGAGCATTCAATGCAGAATTATTTTCAAAAAAGCAAGACAAATGGAGAAAATCTAAATGCTATCTGCATGAGCTTGGTTAAACACACCTGATCTATGGGACACCATGCAGTTGTTAGAATGTGGTACATCAAAATGTATTAAAGTTGTGCTGTATACCAGAAATTGACACATTGTAAACTGACTATACTTAAATAAAAATATATATTTAAAAATGTAGTAAAGTGTAGGGATCGCCAAGGTATACTATAAAAACAAAACAAGATACAGGATACAATTTATACTGTCATTTCCTGATGTAAAAATTGTGTGTGCATGCCTTAAATGCATATTGAAAGATCTGGAAGGTCACATATCAACATGTTAAAAGAATGAGACTCTCAGAGAGGTGGAAGTGGGCAGGAGGAAAGATAGTGTTCGATTTTTTACTTTGTATCTTCTGTATTTTTTGATGTTTTTCAATGAGCATGAATTCATTGTGCAATAACTCAAATTTAAATGATTTTTAAAACCTTAGGAGTTAGTTTTCAACAAGCATTGTATATAAGGCAAGAGACTCCAGAATTATAGGTCAGGCCTGAGAATAGAGAGGGTGTTGATCCAGGACCTAATAAAGTGACCAGTACAACATCACAGTGTGGCTAAGGCCATCACACGTGCCACTTTTTACTTGCGTGCCCCCTACTTGCCAACACCCTCAGCCATGAAATGAAAGGATTTGTATTTGCTTTATTCTCTAGTCATATTCTTTTCTAGACATGGCTGTTTCCAAATAAGTGTAGAAGGATTTGTGGGTGGAGTGGAGAATAATACTCTGGATATCTCAAAGAAGCAGCACTCCTGCAAGAAAGGGTGGGCTTCCCCGTTTGCAGGTTAATATAGACCCCAAGGAAAGATTTTTTCCATCCAGCTCTATCTGCTTTGTACTGAGATTCCTTCCAGATCCTGACAGGAGGTGATGTCAGCCTCCGTGTTCTATATTGTGTATTTCCTCTTTTTCTCAGCCCCAATTTTTTATCATGGTAGGAAGTTGAGAGTGCCTAAATTAGTGGCTGTCAATCATATGGTATTCTAAGCCAAATTTAGGTCTCAGTCACCTTAAACCCAGTGCCTTAGCCCCCAGCACTAAGCACCGTGGCCACCTCAGTGGTCTTGCTGGAAATGCCATTAATTAGCCTTTCTCCTTGACTTTGTATCACACCGCCCCCACCTCCATCATTCTCTTTCAGCCTTATTGTTCTTCCTAAACTGCTGGTGATAGGGCTGGACTTTACCCGATACTTCCTGTAGCAAAAGAGGTAAGGTATAGGAGGCAGGACCTTGAAAGAGTTAGAGATTTTCAAAGGAGTTCAAGACCTATCTTTAGAAACAAACATTTGGCCTGGTAGGCCAAAATGTCCAGATGGTTCCACTTTATTATAAATAAATATTTTCCTTTCTTCTACAAGGAATAGATATTGTGGGATATGATTTGAATAATAAGTAGCATCTGTAGTAATGGGAAAGTATATACCTGGCACATAGTCGGCACCCAATAAATACGTGCTGAATGAATGGGTTTGGAAGGTAGAGTGAAATGTATGTGTGTGTGTGGTAGAGGGTGGGGGGTTCCTTAACATTAATGCACAGGACTTTGTCCCAAATCAGAAATTCTTCAAACTTATTAGAAGATAGGAGAATCCCTTCTGACTATCCTTTGCAGGCCCAACTTTCTGCATGGGAGAAAGGGCAGCCCTAACAACACATTTCCAATTCAGTGGATGGCCTCCTTAGTAGACTGTTCCTATTCCCAGGGGACCATCACAACCTCGGTTCAACAGAAACACAGCTGATTGATTTATTTTGCCAAGTGGGCTGGAAACCATCAGTATACCAAGTTTTCTGAACTGTACATGAAGGAGAACCAGTGGTTCAATGATGACTCCTTTGTAAAAACCTGAAACAGTTTCTGTTTGATTTCCAGATCATAACTTCATATGAACTGGTCCTTGTACCATCAGGGGAAGCGTGTATATGTTTGTGGGGGCAGAGGGGTGGCTATGTGAGGAGAAAGAAGTAGGCACAGGATGGAAAGCCAAAACATGAAAGCAAGCATCATTTTGTTTTGGACAACAGCCAAACTCTGATTTTGCCCCCAGTGGATTACTCGGAGATTTCCCATTAGAGAAGTGAAAGAATTTGGGATAGAAACAATACGAGACAGATAAAAATCCATGTCTCATTCACATTGTCAGGACAGTGCTCTGGATAGGAAACTGGCCTACATCTCTCCCAGATACGGATAGTCCTAGGTTACTTGTGACTAAGATATAATGTGCTCGTGGCTGTGTGGGTTCGAACGCAGTCTGAAAACTTTTTTTAAATTAAACTTTTTATTCTGTGATAAATGTAGATTCACTTGCCATTGTGAGAGAGAATGCAGAGAGATGGTGAGGACCCTTTACCCTCTTTCCCCCAATCGTAACATCTGGCCAAATGCACAAGATCAGAACCATGGAGGCACTTCTAAGGCCACTTCTAAATTTTCATGTTTTCCTGTCTCTGCCAATAAAACCTTTATATATCAGACCTTAGAACAAGTAAAGAAGAAATTCCTGGGTAAGTCCTGCAATGCCGGGGATTTTCCAACACCAGAAAAGAACTGTGTAACAGCCACCTCAAAAGCCTGAGATATTTGTCAGCCCTTCAAGTCAGTAAATCAAGTAATACCAAAATACTGAGCAGGAAAAAAAAAACAAAGCCTAGCTATTGGATCATTTCTACCTAACTGGTTTTGACCTGCTCTCTCAAGCAGCCTATTCACAGCTGGTTTTAAAGATAAGCTCCAATTTCACTTACAACTCCAAGGCGTTAATGCCTTTTTCTCCTTCGTTATAAGTTACAAGGTCAGACCAGCCCCTGGTAAGCCTCTTTCATTTGTTCGGGGGAGCGACTCTAAAAGAGCCATTACTCCTAAATCAAAATCACACATCAGCACCCCCACCCCCAAGCCGAAACAGAAGATCTTTTATCTCAGTGATTCTAAACCTTGGCTTCATATTAGAGTCCCCTGAGGAGTCTATAAAAGTCCCGATGCCCAGGCCTCACCCCAGATCAATTCCATCAGAGTCCCTGGGGGTGGGACTAATATTTTCACAGCTCCCCAGGTGACTCCTTGTGCAGCGGAGAGACAAGTGGTGTGTGTGGTTGTGAACGCTGCAGCAGACTTCTCAATTGGAAAGAATTTTTCTTTGGAGCAGCTTTTAAGCAAATGTTTGTGGACCCCCGAGCTGGATCAGACGTGATCTCTCCTATGTCCTCCCACTCCGCCTCCTCCTCCTGTTCATCTTCCTCTCTCCCTCCCTGCTCTCCTGCCATCTCCAAAAACTCAGCCTTCGCTGTCACCCTGAATAAAGCCCCCCTCCTCTCTGGCCTCACTTTCTCTGTGTGTAAAACAAAAGACTTAAATAAGATGAGGTCTAGGGGAGCTGACTGGTCTATATTTGGGCCTCTGATTAAAAACCCTTGAGGGTTTTTTTTTTATCTTGATTCATTTTTCCACCCTTATCATATTTCCAGGATCTGAGTCCCCAGTACCAAAGAACGGCTTTTCATCCTGTGTTCACCCTCATGAATCAGAGAACTCCTTGTATTTGCAGCTTATCCTGGGTCAGCGACCCTCCCTCTCAAATTCTAGCCCCTTCGAACCCACTCCTTTTAGCATCAGTAGGACACCCACCAGCCAAACTGTCCTCTCTGTGTTCCTTTGGCAAAAGTTTGCCAAACTCCAGAAAGGACAGAACAATTTGTAATGGCCTTTGTGGAATGTGAGTGATTATGGTAGAAAAAGACATATGAGCCATTGTGGGAATGAAAAATATTTGCACTGAGAATCCTGTGTGCATAATAAATGGATGCAAATTCTTATTTGTGTGAGTTTTTATAGCAATGCACCAGCATGGGCTCTTGTTAGATATAGAATAATGTTCTCTTTCTCTTACTCCAGCTCCTGTTCACTCTCCCCTTCTCCCACCAGTGCCTCCCCCTGTCACCAGGAGAGTAATCATTCCCAAAGCTAAATTTGTAACATATGTGTCTATGGAACATAACTGTAATAAATGTTTTATGGGATGGTGGGGTCAGGGGACCCCATAACTACCTTCTCAGTGTTCCCTGACATTTCTATCACTGAACATAAGGATCTTCCTTTTTAATTGCCTGCAAAAGGTTTTTTCATGAGTTTCACTCCCCACTCCTTTAACCCTAACAGTTACCCCTAAAACACAATGATATTTGGCTTTAAGCCTTGAGGTTCTGTTCTTCATCCATTCCATCCTCCTCCACCCCCACTCTACCTAGGCTCCTGGGCGAGGGGTGGTAGCAGAACAGTGGCCTCATCATGTCTTGAACCCTTGCTGAAAGAGCAATGATTGGGTTACTTGTACTTCAAGACTCTAAGCTTCCAAGAGGGACCACAGCTTTCCTTCATTAATTCAAGAAGACTGATGAGCACCTTCTAGATGCTAGACACTGTTCTAGGCACTGGAGATAAAGCAGTGAGCAAAACAAAATGGAGCTGACATTCTAGTACTGTCCTGCATGGCCCATTCTTCTGTCTATAAAACTTTGGGGTGTCTGTGTCCTGCTCTATGATCTCATGCCACTGCCTGCATTTGGAGTCTCAGTACGTCTCATCTAGACTAGACTCCCATCTCTTCCTCCTATCCAGTTCACTCTACACATTATCAGGGCTCAATGCTTTGAAACACAGTTCTGATTTTTTTCCTCTGTTCAAAAAAAAAAAAACCCCTCAAAGGCTTCTACACCCTCACCTCTATTGCCTACCAAATAAAGTCCTCACCCCTTAGCCTGTCATTTCAAGTCCTCCATGATCTGGCTCTAACCCACTTTTGGAATGTTATCCTTCAACTGTTCCCTTTTATGGACTCTGTGTTCTCTGCTACACCTTCTCAACTTGGAAATCTCTGCCTGGAATATTCCTCACCAACTCTGTCTGTAAAAAGTCTACTCACCCTTCATGGCCCAGGTCACAAACCCTCCCTGACTAGAAGCTCTCTCTCTTGTCCTAATTTGCACAGGATTTCATACTTCTCCTGTGGCCTCCATCACATTTGCCTTGCTTTGCAGGCTACTACCTTAATTCTTAAACCCGAATGTGAGATTCTTGGGAGCAGGAAAGACACTTTAGTCTTTTTGGCTGTTTTCCCCTCAGGAGCCCATCTGTAAATCTAGTCCAGTCTTCTACAAGGAGAGAGAAAAATCTTAGCATATGGCCAGCGCTGTTCTTCTTTCACATCCCAATTTCTCTATTGGTGTGGGAGGACATGCAGTTATGATCAGAGCTCATCACTAAAAATCATCAAACAGCTTCTCATGTAGCTAAGTCCATCTGCGCCTTCTCATTGGCAGATTTAGGGAACTGAATCTGTCCTTTGTCATTTTACAGAGACATTCTTACCACCGCTCTCACTATGATCCTCCACCAAGCCGACAGGCTGGAGGTCTGCCCCGCTTTCCTGGGTCCAGAAGTCACCGGGGAGCTCTCATGGATTCCCAGCAAGCATCGGGAACCATCGTGCAGATTGTCATCAATAACAAACACAAGCATGGACAAGGTAAGGGGCATGCTTCTTTGGTTTCGCACCTACGTCAGGGCTTCAGCAGTCCTGGTCCTTGGAGGGCCAGAGCCGGGAAAGGACCCTTTCTCTCATGCATATCATACATTCACATGTGGATCACTTGCCATCTGGTCTACCAAGTGAATGTGGACAAGTGACTCCAGGGGACTCCTTGGACTTCCCTAAATATAGCGCAAAGAGCATAGTTTATATTTCAGTTGTATCTGTCCTTACTTTAAACAAAAGGCAAGAAAGCAGTGAACATAATGCACCCTCCAGCACTTTCTCAGTTGCCCCTGGGGGTTGAAGGTCATTTGGGAAAGTTCATTGGGGCTTTACCAAAATGAAAGACTGGTTGTTTTCCAGTAGTCAAAGGTACTCAGTGCTAAACTTCTGAAGCTCTTATCCAAACCTTAGGAATAGCAATTCTCACCCCTCATTGCACCCCAGATTCTCCTGGGGATCTTGCTAGAGGTACTTATTCCAGGCCTCATGCTCAGAGATTCTAATTCATAGGAGGAGATCAGCCTTAGAAATGAGTAATCCAGTAAGAAATCCCGAAACCTCCTGGCTGAACACCAGGAGGGCCGATCAGGTTAACACCACCATGCAGCCACTCAGCTGACCAGCTGGCTACAAAAGGCACCCACACACATCCAAGGTCCTGTTCTTTCCTGCACAGAGTTCTCTGGCCACACCCCCCAACCTCTTGGCCCCGCCAGTAGCGGGGGTGGGGGAGGAGAAATTCAATCAAACAATTGAGTGCTTCTTACTTTTTTAGGCATTGTGTCAACCAGCGCTTCAGAGCAAAAGCTCAGCTGGTTCCTTTTTATGAAACCACAAACATGTTTTGTTTCCTTTAAAGGAAAAACAAATCAAAGGCAGTTCTCTGAATGGGTTAAAAGTAATAAATTATTAAACCAAACGATTGAATAACATGGGTGAAAAACAATCCGTTACGAAGAACTCCTACTATAAATCTCAACAAAGCTAGTCAGGCCAAAGCTGGTTGATCACATCTGTTACTAGTTAGATGTAAATTTCAGATTACAGATAAAAAAATTAAATTGCTTTTGAAACTAAGAGGCTTAAAAGAAGAACATTCAAAATAAAACTCTTAATAAAAATGGTGATGTATTAGAAGAATTGGAAATATTTACTATTGATCTGGGTTTGATTTGAAATTTATTATTTTTAAATTCCAAGGCATTCTGATATGAATTTATGAAATGAGGAGGAGGAGTTATGTAAAGATGCAGTTTGATTTTCAATCCTAAATTGCCTCCAATAGATTCCATTTGCTCTGAAAGTATTTCAAAGCCTTAAAAAATGTGTGGGGGAAATGGACTTTGAAAATCCTAAATCCCATAATTTCCACAGGCCTCTTCACTTTCAGGACAGAGGCTCATCCCTTGATTTCTCCATATGCTACAAAAGCCCCAGCTGGTTTACATTTATTCATTGCCCCCATTGATTTGGATGCAGCCATTCTCTCCTGACCTTTCTATTCTAGTTCATTGGAAAGTCACTTGTACCCACCTCCAACTCTCAATACCTCAGCTGGATGAGTCAAAATCATCTTGAGAATTTGTTGGTAGGGAGAAGGCTGCCTTTCTCCCTAGAGAATTGACCTTACCCTAATGCACTTCCGAGTGTAGGCTCTCACCCAGTCTGGATTATTTCCTTAGTCCAAATGTTTAGGGGAGAGGGAACCTGCCTGCCCTACTCCTTAGTCCTCCTGCTAACAGTATGTTCCTCTGAGATGCATCTACTTTGTCCCTTGCTAGAGTCCAAGAGGAGAAGTAATTGGACCTCACCATTTTTAATTTGAGTCCAGCCAAACTTTTCTTGAAGCAGATTCTGCACCCACTTGATCGCATTGTCTAGAAGGGTGTGTCACTGCCTGCGGGGAGGAGAGAAGAGGGGAGGGCAAGAGAGAGAATAACACATCTGGTCTGTCTTGTCCTGTGATCCCATCCATAGCTCTGAGCCTCATAGTTTAGATGTGAAGTCCCTATTCTATCTCACTGTAAGGTTGGGAGCTTCTCTGGTTTAGATTCTTGGAAATATTTATGTGGATTGACCAGTTAGAGTGCCTAGCACTCTAGCAGCTCTTGCAAAGGACAGGAAGAGACAGCCAACATCATCCATATTTCCTAATGTGACCCAGTGGACTTGATGAGAAAGAAATATCCCAGTGATTCATCCTTCTGAGGCCCTTGTCTTGCAGCCAAATCAGTCAGTTCCTAGAAACGCCCCGAGTGGGGCTATTTCTCCCACTCTCGCCCCGCCTTAAGTGATACAACCCACCCTAGAGATGTTGTTGACTGGGATGCCGACAGGTCTCCCTGGGTATGATGAGGTGATGGGAATAATGAGAAACACACTCAATCCCCGTCATGGCGTGAAATCTCTGGAATGTCTCAGCACTTTCGAAAGGGAGAGAACTCATTCTCAGACCTCCCTGTTGGCAGCCCTGTGCAGGTCTTATGCCGGAGCCTAGCTCTGTGCCTTTCAGTAGGAGCTGGCTATGTTTTGGTTGGTTTTCACTGAAGGATGTTCCTGTGGCCCCTTCCCTTCATTTGCCCCTTGGTCTGCAGCCCAGATGCTTGCTCTTGCAAAGTCCCTCAGAAAACATGGAGCCAGTGACTCTTCTTCCATTCAACAAATGTGAGGCCACCAAACGATATCTTTAGGGTGGGCAGTGATTTGCTATAGCCAGATCTCTATAGCCACTCTGAGGTGAAGGACACAGGACATTGCCTGAAGACTAGAGGCATAAAAGGCTGCCTTTCACCACTTACCTGGGATGCATAGGTCCTTTCCCTCTCATTCTTGTCTTAGCATCTTCCTTCCCATGCCGGAAAGTAGACCAGCACCATTAAGCTCCATACCCATCTGTGTTAGTGAGATAGGACTCGGGGCAGGCACAACCGTTAAAGGAATGACACAACAGCTGAGGACAGGACAAACTGGTTAGAACCAAGATGGCGGAAGATTCGACTTCCAGTAGACCTTGAGCCTCATGGCGCACCCATACGTGCCATGACAGTTCCTAGGCTGATCATAAAAGGTAAAAAAGTAGGTGGGGCCCAATTCCTGGAAATCCCTGCCCCTTTCCCAACATAGTTGGAATAATCCTCCCACTCATTAGTATATGAAATTACCAAGCCCATAAAAACTAACAACCCTGCACCTCATGGTCGCTCTTTTGCTTGCCTTCTGAGATGGCCCACACTCTGTCTATGGAGTATATATCTCCCTGAATAAATTTGCTTTCACTTTACTATGCCTTGCTCTTGAATTCTTCCTTGTGCGAGACAAGAACCTATTCTCCGGCAACATTAGTAGATCAGATTCTTATGGCATTTGACATTGTGAATGGATTCACTTTAGGATCTAGAGAAACTGGCCTTTTGAGAAGAGCAGTAGTTTTTGCATCTAGCCTCCCTGGGCAGCAAATCTTTCTGGGAGATTTTCATGCCCAGAAGCACATCCACTTGGGCCATACCAATCCTCTATGGAGCTGCAGGTATGAACACTACATCCTAGCAGAGGTTCCTTATCAGACACCCAGGACAGATAGAACTCTGCTTTTATGCACCCATTCATTCCTCCGTTTAAAAAATATTTATTGACTGCCTACTATGTGTCAGGCACTTGTGGGCATCCAGAGGTTGCTGCTGAAGAACCTGATTAGTAACTGACAGTAGAACAAGACCTGAGCTGTTTGTTTGGCTACAGAGGCTGCTCTGTAAACATATCTCTGGCCATGACAAGAACAAAGGATGCTCAATGTCTCAAGGGGTTCAGGGCTTGGGTTCTGAGCATAAGGGTCCATTTCAGCTCCTGAGCCTTTAATTTCCAGTCCTGCGTTCTCTTCCAGTGTGTGTTTCCAATGGAAAGACCTATTCCCATGGCGAGTCCTGGCACCCAAACCTCCGGGCATTTGGCATTGTGGAGTGTGTGCTGTGCACTTGTAACGTCACCAAGCAAGAGTGCAAGAAAATCCATTGCCCCAATCGATACCCCTGCAAGTATCCTCAAAAAATAGACGGAAAGTGCTGCAAGGTGTGTCCAGGTAAAAAGGCAAAAGGTGCGTTGGTTGGAAGCCCTGCCTTTGGTTGGTGGAGATCCCCACGTAGTCATTCTCAGTGTTCTTTGAGCATCAGAAAACATCATCACAACCTGCCATTTTGTAACAGTAATAGTTCTGCTAATAACTAAATGAACTACATTTGCTCCTCTCTTGAAGGGCTGATAAGATGGTTGCTTGGAAGAAATTTACTTCTCAGAAATAGGCTGGGGATTTGCTTATGTCTACCACACCTTTGACCACATGTAGCCCTAAGGGCTGAACTGAAGCTTTGCTTTTCTAAATAGCAGAGAAAATAGGTTAATGTGATTATTAGGAGGGACAGTAAGTAGCACCTTCTGTTTATATCACTAACTCCTCCATTTCCCCTGTGAGGCAGGATGAAAGATAGGTGAGGTGTAGTGGAAGGAGAGTGGGTTCTGGTCCTAAGTAACTTGCTATATGACCTTGGAAATGTGCCACATCTGCTCTGGGCCACAGCAGCCTCATCTGCACAATAGAAAGTTTGGAACAATTGATCTCCAAGCTTCCTTCCAATACTAAAATCCTATAATGATATTATTATTTCTCTATTAAAGATAAGAAAACTGAGGTGTATAAAGTGAAATGACTTCCCCAGAGTCAGAGAAATAGATAATAAAACCAAGACTCAGAAACCAGGTCACTTCCATCCCATTGTTTTTTCCAGGCCCATAGAAAATGTTGTCTGATTTTCAAAAAGGGAAGTCAATTACTTAAATGGTGGTTTTGACACATGAGCTAGAAAAAAAATACAGTCTGTAGTATTGGGGTTGACAGAGTACTGGATTAGCAATCAAGCATTCTAGCCCAGGCTCTGCCACTGGTTTTCTGTGTGACCTGGAGCAAGTCACTTCACCTCTCTGAGCTTGTTTCCTTCTCTGCAAAATGAAAGAGTTAGAGGAGATTTCTTAGGCCCTTTCCAGCTCTAACGTTCTAGGACTGAATGAAATTATTCCCTTCCAGGCACATGAATTTATCATGTCTGATGTCAACCTGCAAAGCATTTTTGTAAACAGATGAAAAACCAAACGTTTTTAAATGTAGGCAGAGAGCTAAATCATTAATTCAATTTAGGCAATTCCTCATGAGTAGCAGGCAAATATAAACTTAGTCATTACATATACATAATTTGAGCATCTTCATGTAGGCCAGTTGTCCCCAAACTTGTCTGCACATTGGAATCCCCCAGAGAGTGTTTAAAGATACCTGTGTCTCATCCCCAGAGATTATGATTTAATTGATTTGAGGTGTGGCCTGGGATTTGGAATTTTTAAAAGATCTCCAGGCAATATTCATGTGCGGGCAAGTTTGGGAACCACTGCTGCAGGCCCAGGGTGGTTTATGGTCTTACTAATCAAAATGTGGCCTGAGGACCAGCAGCACCTGGGAGCTAGTCAGAAATGCAGGCTCTCAGGTTCCACCCCAGACCTGCATCAGAATCTGCATTTTAACCAGGCCCCCCAGGCGATTCCAATGCACGTTAAAGTTTGAGAAGCACTGAGCTATGACACAAACAAAATCTTTCTTAATGTAATGACCTTCATCTTCTAGAGTAAACAGGGGGCAGGGTGTGGATAGGAAGGTAAGGAGCTATCTGATATGGAGCAAAGAATTTGGGCATTAAATTTGATGAGGAAATGTACTCATTAGGAGTAGGGAGAGAGCACATTCTGAGGATGTGGACATGGGGGCCACCCAGCTACGATGACCTATTACAGCTTCCAAGTCTGCAATCTCACTGGATCCCCAAGCCTTTCAGTGTCACTTAGGAGTACTTCCACCAACACAGTTTTCTCTTCTGTCAAGGGTCTAACACCTATAAAGATAAAAGTAATTCAATAAGATAATTTCAGATACAAATTAATAGTCAGCTAAACTACCTCAGGTAAGATAAACCCTCCCACTATATAATATTCCAATTTGAATTTCAGACTTGCGGACCAAATCCCATCTCTTTGTGTGGTTAGGATTTTATTGGTGTAGGTGATTCAAGTAAGAGTGAAGGAATCAAAAAGGTGTGAGAACAGGACACAGAACAGGCACTGCCTTTCAGGTTGGTGGTATTTATTAGAACCTTTACGTTCATACTTTTTGGCTAAGCAGTTTCACTCCTAGGAGTCCAAAGAAAGTAATCAGGGACATACAGAGATATACAAACAAGGATTTTTTCTGCAGTACTGTTTACAATGGTGAAATATTCGAAACAAACTGAAAGTCCGCCACTATGGAAATTGTTAAATAAATTATGGTATACCTGTACTGTGGTATATTATGCAGCCATTAAGAATCACCATAGAACAAGGTTTAATGGCACAGAAAGATGTTTGCAATATATCTGTTAAGTGACAAGAGCAAGCTACAAAACAATATGTATGTTATGATCCCACTTCTTGTATTTAAAGAAAAAAAGCATTGATAATATACTTAGACCAAAAAAAAAAAAAAAAAAAGACTAGAATGGCATATGGCTGAATGTTAATAGTGGTCGTATTTGGGTGACTGAATTATGGGTAACTCTTATTTTCTCCTTTTTATCTGTATTTTCTAAATTTTCAACAATAAGCACTTTTGTAGTTAGACAAAGTAATAATCAACTATACTTCAATTTAAAAAAAAAGCAACTAAATGTGCCCTTAACATACCACCTGGCAGTTCCACTTCTGGGCGTTTAATCCAGAGAAATTAAATTTATGTTCACATTTTTTAAAAAAGAAAAAGTATTAAACAACCATTATTTTAAAGACTTCCCTTACAATCCCAATTGGTGATATATTGAAGAGTCTCGTTGACTAAACCTGTTTCTCTGGAAGAGAGGCTTTTCCTGCTTTCCCACACTGCTCAGACGTGTAGAGAGGAGGACTTACAGGGCAGCATGGAAGGAGAGAGTGTCTGTCCTATTCCATGTGCACCTGTCCCTCAGTGAGCCACACATGGGTGTCTGCAAATGGAAAGTCTCCTGGTAGTCCCATTGCCCGACAAGAGTCACTATCCGCAGAGACCTGGGTACTCAGCAGCTTTATGGCCACAAGGGGCATGTACTTGTTTGTGCAGCATTCAATCTGGAGACACGTATTTTGTGCCTACTGTGTGCAAGACACCGTTACAGGTACTGAAAGTAGAGAGAGAAAGCAGACAGACGCCGGCTACTTGCCAGCATGCTCCTTACATTCTAGTGGGAGAAGAAAGATAATGACCACAAACCAATAAGGGAATTATCAGTGGCAATGAGTACCATGAAGAAAAAACAAACAGGATCAGGCAATAGTGAATGGGACCGGCAGGGGTGAGCACTTTCAAAAGACTGGTCAGGGACTGCTTCTTTGAAGAATGCTGTTTGAGTAGAGGTTTTTTAAAAAATTTTTTTGCAGGAGGGAGTATAATTAGGTTTTCATTTCATTTATGTATTTATTTTTAAGTGGAGGTACTGGGGATTGAACCCAGGACCTTGTGCATGCTAAGCATGTGCTCTACCACTGAGCTATATCCTCCTCTCTGAGAGTTCTGAATGATGTGAAGGGGTGAGAAATGGGAAGATCGTGACATCCTCAGCCTCTTAGAAAATGACACAAGACACAGAGGAAAAGGAATAAAGGAGTGAGGAGGGAAGAAGACCGATGGAAAAACCAACAGTAAATTCAGTTATTCATGTTGAGAAGGGAAAAGAAATAAAAGTCACTGATGATCCAGCCAAAAGTTTCACCATAACAAATGATTGCAGGCTCCTCCAGTACCAAACCAAGGCCAAAAGAAAAGATGTGGAATTCACCTCTCTCTCTTCTCTTCACTCTTGTAGAGGTTGGCCTTGCCTTGTGTATCAGTGGCCGTCTGCAGGGCTGTGTAGGACTTCCACTCTTTGAAGGTTCCCCAACTCACCTCTCAACCCCACCATGCCACCCCAATACCTGGAAATCCTGTAATGACCCACCCCCTTTAGGTTCCAGCAGAAAAAGCCCCCCTTAAGACTTAAAGTTTGTTTCTTGGGCCAGGATAATACATCTCCTGCATCCATCACCCCCATTTCCATAAGGAATGGTTCCCCAGTTTCTTAGTTCTGGGGGGCTCAGGACAGGAGCATTCTCATGGGAAGTGGCAATGGCTAGAAATGACTTGAGGCATGGCCTGCTTCCCCAGAAGAAAATGAAAGTAGGTGAAAATGGAGTGATCAGGAAGCACCTCGAAGTGGAGTGTGTGAAATGAAAAAGACGTTGCCAAGTAGGTAGCTCGAAAGACACGTTCTGTTTATTTACTCAGTATTTTTATGTACCAGTGAGGTTGAGTCACTAATGATTCTGTGGTTTGTAGATCCCTTCTGGTGAGTAAATGAAGCTCTTGGAGGGGAGGGGTGGTGGTGCAAGATGACTCTTCAGGACACTGGGAGAACTTTTAGCATGTTACAGGTACTTGCCGTGCCATCATGGATTTCACATGGCAGTTAGAGCCGTAGCCAGTATTAAGCTGGTGAGGAAGACTGAACACATGAACCTGGCTCTCATTCTAAAGCTGGTAATTAAATACACAGAGGTTCCGGTAGACTCAGTGACCTCTTCCCCCCTCCACCCATTTGAAAAGTGCTCACACACATCCCTTAATTACCTAATGGAACCAAAAAAGACCAACCCACCGAGTAATTAAATAACTTAAAAAAAAAAGACAAAAGGAGAAAGAAAGCTTGATTCTAAGGTGATCTATAAATTGAGTAATCCAATCTGGAATCACCCAGAGAAGACTTGGATTTTGTTCTTTCAGCACCCAAATGGTGGTGAGGGTTGGAAAGCGAATCAGATCAGCAAGAGATACGCACTAGCAGTTTGATTACCTCTAGTCCAAATGGCTAACAGTGAGCCCCCCCAATTAGAATCACAGGTGCAAAGCACTCAATACACAATGCTTTCATCAGCTGTTCTTACAGATGGCTTCTGCACATACTCAGTTTTCAGGGTCCTCAACTTCTCTTTGCTGTTGCTGATTTGAGCATTACACTTTAAAAAAAAAAAACAAATCCACACTTTTATTTATTTAATTTTCAATAAGTTTAAATCCTTGAGGGGTACAGCATCACACGGATTCTGTGTCCAATGGCCTTAGCAGGAAGGTTGCTTTGAAATTTGGCAGGAACCATGCCACTGTTTCCATGAGGGCGAGTTACCTTTCCCCAGATTACCCTGGTTTTGTTCGGTAACTGGGAGTTACTGTGTTGCTCTTTGCTTTGTACACATAAGCACATCTCTTGCCTAGACAGAATTCAGTTTCAGCTTAAGTGTTACACTTTAAATACACAGCTGAAAATGGTGCTGATTACAAGGCCAGCAAAGGAACTTAACTCATGGATAACCAACCAAGGGAAACTTCTTTCGGTGGGGGCCTGAAGAAAGAAGAGGGTGAAGCAGAATGGGGAGTCGAAGGAGGCTGGTACCTTTATGCCTAGAAGCTGAAATCCAACAATTTAGTTTAGACTTTAAATGATCCATAGTTAAGGGATTTGACCAAATTTTTTTGTGTCTTCCAACTGTTCATTTGGTATAGCATATGTATGACTAATCTGACATCGAGGTTTTGGCCCTGGTGTTGATCTGGTATTTTCATTCCCCTTACAAACAAATTAAAGAGCATTCAGAAATGTCAAGCCAATTGAGATAGGTCCTTTGGGCAAATATATGCACATCAATAAGTGTCATAAATGTTTTCTAAGTATACCTAAGTGACATCAGGGAAGTTAACCAAGACTTTCTGTCAGCCCGTTCTTTGAGTCTCTGTTGGCAACACTGAGCTAGACAAACCATGATCCTGACCCAGCATGGAAGATTCTATGTTCCCTTAAGTGCCCAACAGATTCATACCTGGTCACATTCTTCTTCTTCGTGAAGGTCCACTTCTCATGTGGCAGTGGTAGATCTAGTGTAGCTTTGGGGCCAGTGTTCTGCAGAACTGTGGATTCAGTCATCACATGGACTTAGAGTCATGTGCGCCTTTGTGATTTGGTGACTGCTAAAGGGTGGGCTTTCTATCTCTGAAGGAATATTCTTGTTGATTGTCCACTTTTGATGCTTGTGAGGTGTTATTAACAATGAGATACATAAGTGAAGAAGTTTGCTTCTAGTTTTGGAAACCCATGACAAATCTTTCTACTTGCTTCATGATTCCAGAAGAACTTCCCGGCCAAAGCTTTGACAGCAAAGGCTACTTTTGTGGAGAAGAAACAATGCCCGTGTACGAGTCTGTGTTCATGGAGGATGGGGAGACCACCAGAAAAATAGCTCTGGAGACAGAGAGACCACCCCAGGTAGAGGTCCACGTTTGGACCATTCGAAAAGGTAAGCAAGACAACATTAATTTCTTATGTTTTTTTTTTTTTTTGTAAGGGGGACAGAGGGAAGGAAGGGAAAGCTCACCTTCATTTTGCTTCAGTCTGTTCCTCTGTTGGGGTCAGAAGATTTCCTGATTGCTTAGAAACTAACACATGACTCATAAGGTGGCTGTTGTGGCCTTTCACTTTAACTGTGACCTGGGCTGAAAAGTAAGTATTGACTATTGGGGTTTGTTGTCTTCCCCACACAACCAAGGCTGGAGGAGTGGGTTCTTCACCCTGGCTGCGCAGCAGAATCATCTGGGAAGGCTTTTAAATACCAAATCAGAGATTCTGACTAATGGGCCAGGAGTGGGGCTTGGGCTTACGTGTTTGTTCTGAAAGCGCCACAGGTAATTCTGATGTACAGCCAGGGCTGTAAATACCAAACTGTAGTCTACCGTTGTTTCCAAGACGAAGCTCAGCAAACGTGAAAATACATTCATTCAGTGCAAAGCTGAGTCTCTCGAATCATGTTGGGTGCTCTGCAGTCGGACAAATTTAAAACATTTAAAACATCATCCCTGCCCTCAAGAAGATGATAGTCTCACTGGAGGAACAATCCCAGTCATGATGTTCAGTTCCTTTCTGGTTACTTGCGTTGACTGCCACAGCAAGCCACATTCTGTTCATTGTGAACCTGCAGCTATTCAAACCATCCCACAGCTACAAGACTAGGGCAGTTGTAGTCTGGTCAAGTTTTCTAGGAATCCAAGTGTAGCGGTGAGATTTCAATTGGGAAATAATGCCCCCACGTAAGGCTCAAGAGTGCTCGAACTTGAGTGAGTTTCTGCATCACACAAGGAGCTGGTTTAAAACAGCTGTCTAGTCTCATCTAAGAAATACGAATTCAGTCAGCCTCGCATAGGGTCTACACGTTTGCATTTCTAACAAATAGCCAGGTGATGCTGATGCACGGGGCCCTTGGACCCATCCTTTGAGAAATACCTGCTCTAGTATTTGGGGGTCCTTTTTCTCTCCCTTTTCACAACAACCTTTCTTTCTGAAAAGAACGAGTTCCTCCCTGCCCCTTAAGAAATATGCTAGAACACACATAGATGTCTCATTGCTGTTTATTTTTGCTGCATACCTAGGGATGTTGATTTGCTGTCTGTAACTCCCTAGCCCCTCTGTAACTGGTCACTAGGACTAAGCGCTGTTCTGTCAGCTTTCGTAGCGGTGGGCTCACAATTCATCCATCACCCCACATCTCTTGTGTCACAGAGGTGTGTGGATGCTTTTCAACTTGCTAGGGTATCATCTAAATAACCTCTTGTTCACAGTGCTGGGTAATCAAGATCTGTGCCTGGTGGACAGAGAAAACCCAGGCTTTGTGTCCGTCGCTCCCTGTAGACCTTGTGAAGATTATTTACATGGGCTGGTACCATATTGCTCCTTAACTGCAAGGCTGTTTTCTGTTGTTCATGTGTTATTCAGATAAAAACTACTCAGGCAAGGTTGAGCCTGTGGGAACCCCATTATTTGATCTCTCCCCATTTTTTAAAAGGGAAAGCTAAAGGAGATGTGACTGTTTCCCAAAGGAAAATAGGCTTTTCAGTGAGTTCAAGAATAGGGATGGCTTCTCCATTTACACAAAGAACCTGTCTGCAAGGCCCATCACTGGCTCTCACGGCTGAGCCAGAGGGCAGCCCAGTGGCTTGGCATGGACCAGACTTGGGGCAAGGACACGATGTCTAATACTGCCTTGGGATGCGGAAACTCCAACCGGCACCCATGCTTGATTCCCTGTGGCTTTCCCTAGGGGCGGGTCCCAACGGCCAGCGGCTCTGTCTCCCTTATCTCCATCCTCTGGAGAACCAGGGGGGAGGCTGGCGAGCCAAGGAAACAAATGGAGTCAATTATAACCCTCGAGCCGTCCAAGTTCCTGGTTAAGCACATTACACAACTCAGCTCGAGACTCCTAAGCCCCAGAAATGAGATGATATGTTCAGCCCAAGCAGGAAAAAAAGGGGTTGATGGTTCCAGATAGAGAGTGTCTGACCACCTGCCTCACTCTTTGCTTGGCCCCAGGCATCCTCCAGCACTTCCACATTGAGAAGATCTCCAAGAGGATGTTTGAGGAACTCCCTCACTTCAAGCTGGTGACGAGGACAACCCTGAGTAAGTGGGGACTCTCTTTATTCCTCCCTGGAAAACACATCTAGTTTTCACTGTAGCCTAGTTCTAAACAAAGTACCCTCCAGCCCCCACCCCATATTCTCAGTAAACAGGAGCAATGCTCAGTGTCAACATTAGGGGCTATTCTCTCTCTCCAGGTGACTAAACCCAGAGTCTCAAAAGGGTTGGAGAAAGCTTACAAGATTCTAGGTCTGGTACATCTGTGCAGACTTCACATCTGGAAGGCTCTTCCCTAGGTGATGGGGATGAGAGAAAAATTAATGTATATCAATTCTTGTGTTGCATCAAAGCTCCATTTGACTCTTTGGAACGGCCCCAGGTGGTCATGTTTCTTTAAAAACGCTCAGGCCGACTCAGGCTCTCCCACTTCCTATGCTAGATGGAGCCTGGGACTAGACCCTGCAGGCACTGGTGGGTGGGGAGTACTTCTGAAGGAATAAAAGGCACAGAATTTCTGTCCACAGGGAATTCTAATGGGCGAGACAGAACATGAAAATGCCTTCACTATGTATTAGCATAGTTCTGAAGAGTTAAATACCTAAGAGCTCAGAGGGATCTGCAAAGAACAACGAGATGAGAGCCAGATGGGCTTAGTCGGGGAAGGCTTCGGGGAGGAGGTGGGTTTTGAAAGAGAAGGGTGTGACTGGGCAACAGGACAGGAAATCAGTCCAGGAAGAGGGTGCAGCCTAAGAGAAGACTCAGACGGGAGCAAACAAGAAATGTGAGTGTGGATGGATGTGTGGGTATGGGTGAGGAAGAATTACAAAGGCCACAGACGGTGCACTGAAAGACGAGAAGAATTGTAGGCAGGGAGTAGTCAGAGGGCCTGGAAGAAACCAGTGAGAAGTTCAGGTAGGAGGCAAGTAGCTTGGGTAGTTGCTGCAAAATTCCACACAGTATAGTGGTTTCAAACTGGTGTTTTGGGAAGATGTCTCTCAGCTGTCAGAGGCATTTATGAAGCACCTACTTTGATGAAGCCATATTCTAAAGAGCCCAGTATGCCATGCTAAGAAGTTGGACTTGATCTCCAGACCAGAGAACCCCAGTGGGGGGTTTTAAGTAAGTGAACAATGCGTTCACATCTGTTTTTTAGAAAGTGATACTTGCTATATGAAGTGGAAGGTGGGCTTTTATTGAGAGAGCTGGTGATAGTCTGTAGGAAGCTGTTAGACTGTATAAAGTTGGTTAGATGGGAGGAGGAGTTCCTGGGAGGGACAGCTCTGAGGTTAGATCATCAAGATCAGTATGAAAGAGAGAAATGAGTTTGGAATAACTCCAATGTTAACAACTTTATAGACGAGGTGGATAGTAGTACCATTCACCAACAGGAAACTCTGGAAAATGAATGGGTATTGGTGGGAAAAAAATGAGTTTTACTTGGAACATGTTTCGATTAAGATGCTTGAAGGCCATTTGAGTAGAGTGATCCAATAGGCAGCTGGAAATAAGGTTGATGAGGTCAATGGTTTATTCTGCTCAAGACTGGTATACAATTACCTGGACAGTAGGAGGATTCAGATGGAGGAGTTGGGAGTTCTTATGAGTAAGGAATAAAGGAGGCAGAGCCTAAGATTCCAGGATCAATGATGTGACTTTTGAAATTACCAATTAATTACCAAGAACATATTTTTGTTCATACTGTAAGCAAGGCACTGTGCTAGGCACTAGGATACTTGAAAGATGATTTTAACAAACTGCCCATCACAGTTAGGATATGCAGTATCTAATGGAGGTAAATGGTATCTGCCTTTAACTGTGTGAAGCTGAAGGAAGTGGGTACGAACGAGATGATCCTGCAGGGTCACCTGGGGGCAGAGAAGAACAAGCCTGACTCCTGTATATAATGTGCCTATCAGATCCTGGCACGCCATAGGGCTTCAGTAAAAGCTGGTTCTTTGCCCAACTTATCTCTCCTTTCCCATCGAGTCTGAGAGAATAGGGAAAAGTGAAGAATCTAAGGGAGAAAGGACCAAAGAAATGGAGGCTATAAGGAAGGGGGTCATGGTCTCCTGTGGCTAGGAAAAAAAAAAGAGGTTCAACATCAATTTTGGATTAAGAGGAGCTTGCTGACCTTGGACTGGGAGTTCTCCAGGTTGCAACACCATGAGAGCATAAAAAGAAGACTGAAGAGGAGATCCAGGATGGGCATTTTGTTAGGAAGGTTAGTTGACAGAGCAAGATGATAGCAGGAGGAGGAAGATCTTGCCACTGCGGGACCAGTGAGAGTTAGAAAAGGGATGGTCCAGAGACATCGGGTGGTTTCCAGCACTCAGCACAGGGTGTGCACTCAAAAATGTTTGCTCAGTTAGCATGCAGTATGGTGAACAAAGAAGTTGATAAGGACACGTTGGAAGTGTGGACAGTTCCATAGTGGAGGGGGAGGAGAAAACAGAGAATGGAAGGAAACACGAGCAGGGATGACAGGGAACAGAAGGGATGCAGCCGTGTTCATCCAGAGCAGAGAGGGATCACATGAGGAATGTGAGGATGGACCTTTCTAAGGAGCCCTAGGAAGGTGAGGGCCGCTCAAAGTGGTGTAAAGACAGTGTGTGGGCATCAGAGAAAGCAGAGGGGAACCGTTTTTAACAAAGAGTGGCAAGAATACAGAAAAGAGCAGTAAATAATCAAGTAACCCAAACTAATATTCAGACCTCAAAGAGCAAGCAAAGCCCAGGGATGCACCAGGAACTGTTCTCCAAAGTGTCTTATTTGACCTGGTGCCAAGTGAGCCACCTAATAGCTCACAACCTGATAGTGGAGCATTTTGCGAATGCTAAATAGGCTGTAAAAATCACAAGAGTAGTACTTAGGTTTTACTCCCGAGGAAGCAGTTATGTATTCTTGGGATTGTTAGAAATGTTGTGCATTGAAATGAAGGCTCTGAGGGTCATTTTCCGTATCTGTCCCCAGAAAAATGTTTTGGGGGCTGTTGGGCTGTAAGCACATAACATCTGTATTCCAGCTCCCCTGGCGGGTCCAGGAGTGGGTGGGGAAGGATGGGGTATATGGATTATACTCCTAACTGGCTCTGCTCTCCTCTTACATCCCCGGGCCACTTTGTGTTTGCCTTTTAGGCCAGTGGAAGATCTTCACCGAAGGAGAAGCCCAGATCAGCCAGATGTGTTCAAGTCGGGTGTGCAGAACAGAGCTTGAAGATTTGGTCAAGGTTTTGTACCTGGAAAGGTCTGAAAAGGGCCACTGTTAGACGAGACAGACAGTATTGGAGAGGGTATAGCAGGAAAACTCAAGCTGCAGCTGGACTGCAGGCTTACTTTGCTTAAGTCAACAGGGCCCTGAAACCCCAAACTCAAATGCAGTTAATTACTCACGCCATGCACAGCATAACTTGCTCCTTTATTGGAGTGGTGTGTCGGCCCTTAAACAGTTCCTCCGAACAGACTAGAAGAGTCTTGAATTATCTATGGGAGGAAGAGGGCCAGAACACCACAACACTGCTGTAGTTTCTGGGAGAATCACATTTCTTTACAGATTAAGGAGTAAACAAACCACCCCCCAACCCTGTCCCCGGGTTTCTATCTAGAAAGTCATTCCAGTGAGAGAAACTGAAGGGAATGACTTCGTAGGAGGAGTTCTGTAGTACAGAGAAAATATTTGTATGAAATTCTGCTCTTCAAATTTTAGACGTCTGGTGTTTTAAAAAAAAATTAACTCCCAACTTCACACACACACGTGCACACACCCAGGCACACACACTAAACTAGAGCCTTCACCTTGAGGCAAGGCCAGCACAGTCTCTTCCCTCCTTTCCATTGCCGGGCTCCCAAGTCGCTTGGACGTGTTTGGTACCCAGGAGGATAAGTAAGGCATCTTGAGCACAAGTCTCTGCCCTTAGGTCTGCAGTGTGGTTGCTGAAGTCACCAACTCATGTGGTTGTTGAAGTCACCAAGTCTGGTGAAGAATAAGAACAGCATTGCATGGCTGCCTTCACTTTGAAGTGGGGAATAACTTCTCCCTCGTGACACCACTTCTCTTTTCTCCCCGAACCTATGGGGCCTCTATAAAGAAGTTAGAATTGGGTAAAAGTTTTCAGAAACTGAAGACAAAATAATTGTTGAAGAAAGGAATTAATAGCAGTCAACAGGCTGGCCATGTTTTCAAGTCAGTAAAACTCACCAATTAACAGCTCAATCCTCACTTATTTTCTTGAGGTCCTAGTTTTCTAGTCCAAAATTTTCAGTTAAATGATTAAATTCTAGAAGCTCTTTAAAAGGGCAGTTTTCTCTTCTTCAACTGCAGGAGTTGATTTTTACTTTGTAGAGCTCAGTCCTCACAAGCTTCTGAACGGCGGCTCTTCAGTTAGAATTATTGCTCATCTGGGGAAGTGGGGATTCTGATAACATTCTTTATGCTAAACCTTCCACTGAGCACGGATTTGAACCATGGATCCCAGAGAAGCCTGCTCTGAAAATGTCTACTTGCAGTCCGATACCAGAGCCTAAACGATCCATTCTGAGGCCTGGCTTTAGAAATCACCTTTGTGGGAAAACTGTACATTCTCCATAGCGGGACGCTCAGGCCTGCCTTCTACATTGATCTCCTTGGAGGGGGCATGAATGAACTCTAGTGAATACTTAGAAAAGGTAGGGACTAAGAAATGCCATATTTCCTACTCTGTGATCATGGGTAAAAGGAACTCCCCCACCCTTAATTTGACACCAGTAGGGAAAAATGTAAAATGTCCAGTCTTTCTGGCAACCTGACATAAAGGAGTCTGTTCTCAGAAAAGAGACACAGGGGCCCAGTGGCCAGGCCTTCATGGGAGCAGCCTCTTACAAGCCCCCCAGACATTCTCCTGGGGAAGAGGAAGTAGGACACCCAGGGCTGAAAGGCCACAGGGCATTACTGGAGGCGGGAGGGTGTGGACGAGGTTAAGTAGCCGCTGCTCCCCTCCCAGAGGTGGCAGCCTTTCCATAGTGTGGAAACAAGTCACCGAATCCCGAGGCAAAGCGGTGATTTCCCCTCCTGGATGACCCACCCCAAAGCCTTCCCACCCAGGTGTTCTCTGAAAGCTCAACCTTAAGGGAACACCCAGAGAGCTTCCCTAGATAGACTCCTGCCGCCAGGTGCTGGGACACACCTTTGCCAAGTGCTGTGTGAAGCAGGAGCTGGGGAGCTGTGCTAAGCCAGCGTCGAAACCCTCCAGTGTTTGGTATCGTGTCGGGAGTGGGGCATAAGGAGAAGAGGCCGAGCCGCCTGTAGTCAGTGGACAGGAATGGATGTGGTTCTTCTTGTGTATTTATTTGTACCATAAACACTTGGAACAACAAAGCCCATAAGCACCACTTAGCAGTTGTAGCCATTTAATAGTTAACTCATGTAAACAAGTAAGAGTAACATAACAGTATTACCCTTTCACTCTTCTCACAGGACATGTACCTAAACATGGTACTTATTTATGTAGTCACTGTATTTCTGGATTTTTAAATTAATAAAAAAGTTAATTTTGAAAAACCCTGTGCAGGAATGTTGTGTGAGTGATTGACTCTCTGGGCAGTGCTGACCTCGGACTGGGTAACAGGTGATGGGTGGGCCTGGCTGTTGCACACTCAGCTTGACACCCCTCTGACACTACAGCATCACAGTTAGGAGTGAGAACTTTGCAGTCAGATGACCTTTACTAAGTGAAGTAAGCCAGAAAGAGAAAGAAGAATACCATATGATATCACTTATATGTGGAATCTAAAAAAAGTAGGACACAAAGGAACTTATTTACAGAACAGAGATAGACTCTCAGACACAGAAAACAAACTTATGGTTACCAGGGGGGGAAGGGGTGGGAAGGGATTGATTAGGAGTTCGAGATTTGCACTTCCTAACTACTGTAAGTAAAATAGATAAACAACAAGCAATAAATTCTTTTTAAATTAAGATATGTGCATTATTTAGATATAATGCCATTGCACACTCATAGACTACAGTGTAGTGTAAACATAACTTCGATATATACCAGGAAACCAAAAAATGTGACTCGCTTTATTGCCGTATTTGCTTTATTGCGGAGGTCTGGAACCGAACCTGCAGTATCTCTGAGATCTGCCCATGTAACCCCGCAAGATAGACATGAGACTCTACTTATTTCTCTCTCCTTTGATGCACATGAACTGCTTTTATTCCCCCAATGAATCCCTCATGCAAATTGACTTCAGGGGGCCTACCCCACAGTCTGTCAAGCAAGTTCAGTTACCTCTGAAACGTCCCAGTGGAAAGAAAGAAGTCTTTGAATGCAGAGCCCAAGCCACAGCACACAGTCTCACCAATATTTCATACACATTTATGACTTTGTGCCTTTGTATGTGCTTTCCCACAGCTAGGAAGTCCGTCCCACTTCTTTGCCTGGCAAACTCCTACTCATCCTTCAAGACCCAATCCAAATGTCACCTCTGTGGAGCCTTGCTGGCTCCCCACCTGGTTTGCCAGCATTTCCCCTTTCTCCTTATGTACTATATACTCCAATTATGCCAACTCAATTTTCCTAGAACTTACTGTGTCCTTAGTACTTCTGTGTCTTTGCACACAGCTCTGTTTGCCTGGAACGTTCATCCTCTGATGTCTCTACTTCACAAACAGCTACTCATCTTTTAAAATTCACTTTGCTCTTCTCAGACCTCATCCACCTCTTTCAGGCACAGTTAGTTGTTTCCCTAGGAAATAGCAACCAAAACACTAACTCTGTGCCAGCCAATGTGGTCATCAATCGACATGCATGTTTTCCTAGTTAATCCTCACCACAGCCCTATGTGATAGGGCCCATCACTGACCCTATTTTAGAGATGAGGACATGGAGTGCATTCATCTTTTACATGCCATCATGTGTTAAAATGTGAAGCATTTGCTCCGCCACAGTCTCCCTGAGGAGTCTGGAGAGCTCCGAGAGGGCAGGGACCTGGTGCCCAGCACTTCCAGACATTCAGTAAATATTTGCCAAGTGAATAGTCAGTCTGATGGGATTCTTTCTCCAGTTCGGAAAGAAAGCGGTCCAGGGATTATTTAAATATCCAGGGGCTAGGCAGGCCTTCGGGACATTTTCTCTGTACCTAAGGGAGACGAATAAGATCTGGGTAAACAAACACAAATGAAAAGGTGCTTGTTTGCCTTCCCAAATGATTTGCCATAAGCCGTCTTTTAAAATTACTGATAAATATTAGATTTACACATAGATTTTTTTTTTTCACTTCTTAAAGCAAGATGTCCCTGCATTTGCAGTACAGGCCTCACAGCTGTGAAGGATTCTTACTTCAAGAATATGGATGGTAAGCAGTATCTGTATTTCTACATATACTACCTATATCATAATGTAATATTTAGAATAGCTATAGTACATATTACAACACTTAGATCTCGCTCTATCTGTGTGTGTGAGTAATTAGGCTCCCACATGATGTATATAAAGCCTTCACAAAATGGACAATACAGGAGACCCAAGGCCTGCTTCAAGTTAATGCAAACAAGAGGAGTTCTGAGTTGCCTCCAAGTATATGAAGTCCCCAATCTAGGAATGAAATATTGGCCTCCAATTTAGCATCCGGAATGCATTTTCTTATAGAAACATCATTCTATTTGATGCTTAGATCTCCCAGCCAGTCGGCACAAGCCTCTTGAACCCTGAATGTAGCCAAGTTACATAGAGCACTAATTAGTACCTGCTTAAGCTGGGTCCTGGTGGTGAGGAGAGAGAAGCAACCAGGGAGTGTCCTTTCAATTTTCTGGGTGGGACGGGTGAAGGGGGGATGAAGAGCAGGCTCCAGGCAAAATTTCAAAGAAGGTAAAGCCTCCTCTCTCCATTTCATCACGAGCTCCCTGGGTCCCCAGTGCCGATGTCCCCTCTTCACATCCCGCCATCCCACCCAGGCCTGCCTTGCTCAGCAAAGAACCTTGGGCTCTGCCGTTACCAACATCGCTCAACAAACAGAACCGAATCCCTTCAGGGCAGCTGTCCGGGCCTTCAGAAGGAAGCGGGAAGCAGCAAGCAGGTTCAGTGAAGTGAATGAGACTTGCTTAGCCCTCACTTACCTCTTCACTCACTTTTAAAGACTTTATTACTGTTTATTGTGCTCAAAATGAATTCCCCAAGAACAAAATTACAGGCAGGGGGCTGAAGTGAGTAAAAGCCTTCTGGCCACGGGGCAATGGAGGCAGTAGGAGGGAGTTATTTTTAGGGGGTGGGGGTTGATATTTAGGAAGGAGGGAGGAAGTAGGTGGCACCAAGTAAGCAAACCATTCCTACCTCTACTGTGAGAACATCTGCCCGAGGAAACACTGCAGAAGGGCTTTAGCCATTTTCTGTCCTGCGATCAAGACATTCACCTCTGTTCAGAGACTCAGCAAAATTAAAAATAAAATAAAATAAGAAGTTTAGGGTCAAACCTTGCAGGCAGTCCACCCCAATCAGGAAACCAAGAGGAGACAGAGAGCTAATAGATGCAAACAATTCACACTTCTTTCCCTTTCTCCCTGCTTTTGATATCTCTTAATCTCAGTTTCCTTTTCTGTAAAACGGGGGAAAGAATAATCTCTACCTCATAGGGTTACGGTGAATCTTAAATGACATTGTGTAAAGTGCTTATGATAGTGGCTGGCACATAACAAAGGCACAGTAAATTCCAGAGGTCTTTTTTATTATTACTAGGTGAACTGTTTGTTCTTGAACTTTAGTAGTTCAGAGAAAGGAGAAAGCAGTCTAGGCTTGGTTATTTCAGGCAGAAAGTGGAATCTAAGCCTGGGATAGCCAAAAGGAGGTCTTGGTATAGAAAAGAAGAGAGGATGTCCTCGTACGACTTCAGCCAGGATTTAGTAAGAGCAAGAACCTGACTTTAGTGCTCAGGAGAGAAGGAATACATTTTCCCACTAGAAACTGAGCACTGTGGCTGCTGCATTTAGTTTTAAAATGTCATCGCATGACTACAAGGTAGGAAAACCTGGTTTACCACTTTGTTTGGCTCTGAAAAATGACCATAATGTCAATAAAAGCCACAGTGTGACAGGTGACTTGGCTATTTGCGGTGTTTATTGACTTGTTGGCTGTAGTAAGAGGAAAGCTTCCATTCATCCACCAGCTACTTATGGAACACCTACAGAGGGCCAGGCAGAACCTTGGTTCTACAACAGTGAGCAAGATCAACCTGGCATTTGCATGCACTGAGGTTACAGTCCACCAGAGAATACGGATTCTGGACAAGTAACTCCAAGTGTGATGGGTGGGATGAAAGAGTTAGTCCAAAGCGCTAGGAGAGTGTGTCATGGGGGCTTGTCCTCATCATGGAAGGGTAAAGAAGACTTTCTTGATGAAATGACATGAGAGGCAAGGCTTAAAGTCTTAGGAGTTGGGGTTTCATCCTCTATGTTGTTTGAAAACAAGGTTTCACTGCTTTAAAGGAATTTGAACAAGCATTGAACAAAAGCATTGATTCTTCAGCTGAGTCCAGTTACACTGCCGGTGCTCCTAGTCGGGAGTGCTAGGTACCCACTGCAAGACCCACCCCCATAAAGAAATTCCACCAAGGAAAGTAGATAGCAGAGCCCCAAGAGGATGGAACACAAGATAGAGAGATTTTGATGAAGGAGCTAGATATGAATGTGAACTGTTACCTGAAAAGTCAGCATTAAGTATGGCTCCCCAAGCTGGATGAGGGGACTAGTTAGGTGCTAGAGTTGGGAGAGTGGCATACCAAAGTGAGAAGTATTTTATCTCTGACACTGTTTAGAATTGCTAGAGCATGGTAAAAATTCAAATCTGACTAAGTTTTAGTCGATTCCATTGTTTTCAACTTCTCCAGAGACAATGATCCCACTTATTGACTGCACCCTGTGGACCACTCCCACCCTCCACTCTCTCACCCCCACCCCGCCATATGCCACTAGGTGGCAGTCAGACAGAGGTTGGAGAAAGGCAGACATAAAATTTTCAAGCCAGTTCTCAAGAGCCTTTTACTCTGCAATACTAAGAAAATAATTTCTCTGGTGTACCTCTGGGGGTACAGCCTCTTCTTAAGCCACTAAAGTCATTGTACATTTGCCTTGTTAGTGCCAAAGAAAGTAGCCATTGATGACCTGAAGGTCAGACAGAAAGGAGAACTGAGGCAATGAGTTGATTGTCAGGCAACCCAAAACCCCCTTATGCAGTGACTGGCCGATTGTTTCCTCAAATGTCTCTTTTGCTTTGGCTAGTGGAGACCCAGTCTGAGTATGATTACTCTCCTGGATCTGAAACAAAGACACAGTCACATTGGGTGGGATTGGAAAGAACCAGATATTAACCCCAAGCCACAGGCAGGGGGATGCCTGGAGCAAGACAACAGGCTTGAAGAGGCTCTGATGCAATGCAACAGGGAAGGAGGGGGATGTTTGGTTTAAAGGAAAAGGTCAGTGTGCATTTGAAGTCGGAGTTGTGGCCTATGGGACGCCCTGAAGTTTTGAAGATTGAGGACAAGCTCCAAGAATATTGAGACATTCTGGCAATGTTGAAAAGGGAACCCCTCCAGAAAAACACAAGACAACTCGAGCTGATTAAATGGCTTTGGATAAAAAGTGGGACTCTGGATTGGATGGGATGGGAAAGGTTTGCAAGCAAGTGTAGGGAAGGAGATTCTGGGAAAGAACAAAAGGAAAGGAGAAGCTCAAAATGAAATCTAAAGTAGTCTGCTAAGGTTTGGAGGTAGACACTACTATCTCCTTTCAACAAACTAAGAAATGGGCAGATTTGGTTTTGGTCACATATTTGGGAGCCTCCCCTCCCTTTTAGCTTCCACCCTTGGTGCTCAGCATCCTCTTGTTTCCCTTTGAGTGTCTTCCAATGCTGGAAGAAACTGGAGAACATTTGGAGTTTGGTTCTTTAGGGTGGTACCAGCCAAACAATAATCCATCAGATTTTGACCTCTGTCGTAAGTACAAAAGGGACACATTTCCCCAAGCAGACATGACACCTCAAAGGCTGACCTCTTAAGCCCACTAAACCTGCTCTGGCCATTTTTGATCCCCATTCTACTTTTAGAATGGAATTGTTCAGAGGCCCATCCTGAAGAAATTCAATGAATTCAGACTATCGTGTTAATGACTACTGATAATTTGATGCTGTACCAAGTGAAAACTGTGTATCCTATGACGTAGGATCATTATTTAATTCAGTGATTTCTCAACTTTTTTAAGTCCACATGACTTCTTTTGTGAATCAAATCTTTGTCTGATTATCCCATGATGGTAGTTTTATTTTTTGTATCTGATGATTGAGAAACTAGATAATGAAAAAAGTTACTAGGAAATCATGTTTAGAAGGTTTTGTGCTTTATTAATCACAACAGCAGCCACATGTGCTTTATAAATAAGTAGTAAATATATGTTTGAGACATATTTATCCAAAATAAAGACAATGCTTCGTCCACAGGTGGATTTGCAGGTCCCTGGTTAACCTGAAGGTTGTGGCCTCAGAATAAGAACCACTGCCTTAACCAGAAGAAATTATTAAAACAAGAAGTTTAATCATTTTGAAAGTTTCATACTGAAGATACTTTTGTGCCAGCAGGGTAGGGTGGAGCCTCTCCCATCCACCTCACAGATCCATTTTCCATAGGAGGTCTGGGCAGGACTGGTTAATAGATGACAAAACAAAAATGAAAAAAATGCTCACGTTTCAGGGAGCCACCCTAAATGCTCATTTGATCTCCACAAAGACCAGTGCTCGAGGAAGCTAGTGGAACACTCAAGGTTTGACTTTTGGGAGCAAATTTGGCCCAACAATAGGATGGTAATCAAAGTTTGACTATCATCACAAGCACAAAAAAATCAATTTCCTCAAGCAGAGCTAATAGAGAAGAGCTGTATAATTCAGAATATACTAGAAACCACTTAATTGTACAATTTAAAAGGGTGAATTTTACAGTGTGTAAATTATGTCTCAATAAAGGTGTTATTTGAAAAAACTCAACCATCAGGAGTATTGAGGTCAACACAGTCGCCATATTAAGCTCCCCATATCTGAGCCCCTTGTACCTCTAATATCCACAGCCTATGAACTTAAGCTGTCCTCAGCTCCACAGAAGGCTGACTCCTATTGATATCATCTCTCTGACTTTGTGTATTCTGAGAAGATGATGATAAGAAAAAATCAGGTAGTGAAGTGGAATGCTCCCTATCTTCCATTTTTCCAAATGTCAACACATTTTACTCACTCTTCAGTGCCTTCATGCTATTATTTGTTGTATTTTGTCCAGAGTAAGTGATGGCAAACTTTTTCTATAAAGGGCCAGATGTAAATATTTTAAGCTTTGTAGGCCATACAGTCAGTCACAACTAATTAATTCTGCCATTACATCATGAAAGCAGAAATTGAATATATATAAACCAATGGATGTGATTGTGTTCCAATAAATCTATGTCTACAAAAACAAGTGGTAGACTGCATTTGGCCTATGGGCCATAGTTTGCCAAACCCTAGTCTGTTATTTGCAAGAGCGTCAAGTCTAACGAGTTTACTTGGCCATGCTGGTAGCTGACACTTTTTTACGTATTTTCTGTTTTATCTAACTCATTTTTGGATACTCCACATTAATTGGATAAATAGAAAGAAATTGAAATTAATAAAACTTAAAGAAAAAATAGATAAAACCTAAAATAATGCCCCACCAAATCACAAAGGGGGCTATAATCATCTTGTCATAAATGAAATGTAAGTTTGATATATATGAGTTATAGATCAATGTGTGATTATTAGCCTAATTTTTTGGTTGTCTGACTTGGGGTTACAAAGAACAAGGCCTATTAATTCATCCAACAAAATTTATTGAGCATATATGAGCCAGGCATTGCACTAGCTACTCGAAATACAATGGTGAGCAAAACAGCATGGTGAGCAAAACAGCATAACGGTTAAGAGCATTGACTCTGGACCCAGCCTCCCTGGGTTTGAATCCTGGCTCTGTCATTTATTAGTTTTGTGAGCTTGCAAAGTCTACCCTGCCTCTCTGGGTCTCAGTTTCCTCCATATGTATAACAATAATAGTGCCTCATGAAGTTACTGTGAGAATTAAATATATTAATATTTATAAATTATTGATAAAATTTCCTGACACATAATAAAAGTTATATATGTGCTTGTTAAACAACAAAGACTTATACCATCTGTGCCCCTAATTAACTTTGAGTCTAGTAGGAGAGACTAACTTTAATCTAAAAACCAAGCAAATATAAAAACAAGTAAACATAAATTGCAAGTGTGATCGGTGCTACAAAGGAGATTTACGTGGAGCTATGAGAGTTTGTATTACAGGGATTTGACCAGAGAAGGCATCTCTGAGGAAGTTATATTTGAGCTGAGGGTAAGTAGGAGTAAATTAGGCAAAAAAAAAAAAACCTATGTATTTGGAAGGAGCATGATAAGTGACTCTGTATTTCCTGTCTTGCTAACTAAGCACTCTGTTGAATTGAAGGCATGACCCAAGCCTCAAACTTCTGTATTCTCCATCATGCCCAGTAAGCATGATTGGCATCGCGAACAAGTCTGATGATATTTGTGACAAGCAACAGCTGCGATTCTGGAGGTTTATTCTTCCCTTTTCCTGCCTAGCTACCCCAAATCTGGAAAACCAACTGTACAAAAAATGCTTGAGGGTGTTAAAGTACTCTAACTCTGTCTAGAAGGCAAGGCCACTGAAGGGAAGCATGAGTTTGGATGATAAATGTAGCTCTCTTTGTTAGCATTTTAGCTGCTGTATCATTTCAAAAGCATTTGCTCCACAGACTCAGCCTTAAGAATCTAAGAAGCTGTGCTGAGCAGAGGACACTGTGGACTGAGGCTCCTCATGCTCCCTTGTGACATTGAACTCTGAAGCCCACGATCCTCTGGAGGGGCATTCGTTACAAACCAAGGTTTTTGTGTCATCACATGTGGTGAAAGGATTGGAATCATCAGGCACCTGCAACAATTTTATTTCCAGTATTCTTTCTCTTGTCAACTACAGATCAGGAAACAAATGTATGAAAGGGATATCTTTCTTCCTCATTCAAAATAGGAGCAGCTGACATCATTTGCAGTGTGGAACTGCTGAAAACCTTGAATAATCCATTTCAGGGCATTTTCTGCGGAACATTTCCATCTGGTGTAGAGATATGTACCAATTCAACCTGAGGACCCACCCATTTTGCTTAGTGCTTTGCTACTGCACTAAGAAGTTTAAGAAGTTTCATGCCCATTTGTAAGAAACTTACAAATAAATTTCCTTACAAATAAGCTGCTACTTCCAGAGCCACATACTACACTATTCACATCAAACAAGGAAGACATCCAGTAGTCCCAAGCAAAGTCTTGAGATTAGATTTTATTTCAGCACCTTGGGTCATATGCCCACCTCAAATCAATCACAGTGGCCAGGGAATAAAATGACTGACTGACTTGTCCTAGGCCATGTGTTCCATCTGGGAATATAGCCAGCTTTCTCAAAACTGTATGTATCCCTAAATGAGAATCAGAATTGGTGGGAAGAGACAAAATAGAAATGCATGGAAGGAAGACAAACAGTAAATGCTTACTCTGTGCAACAATAACTACTGCTTGTGTCAGACAAGTGTGTTCACTTTAAACTTGTCTAAGTCTTTTCCTGTCCATTGGCACACTGGAGTCTTGCAACAACCCTGGAAGGTAGTTAGACTGGAAATCCTGTTCCCATACAGCTGAGGAAACTGAAGCTCAGTGAGTCAAGTGAATTAGACACTTGACTCTCAGGCTATAGAAATGTGGGTTCTCTAAACACCAAATCAATGTATTGAGTTGTGTTCATTTTATCTTAGTTTTAAACCCCATAACCCATTCCCTCTTTTTCTCCTCATACTATAGCCATTTTAACATGTTTAATGTGTAGCTTTTTTGTTTCAATGTGTAATTTCAAACTGTGTATTGTATTGTGTGCATGTATTCTTAATCTACATAAGTGGTCTTATGTTATATATCTCATTCTGTTGTCTTACTTTTTTTCATTCAGCATCATGTTTTAGATCAATCTATGTTGCCAGGTGTATATTTAATCTGTTACTTCCAACTGTTGCATAATACTCCATGGCATGCATTCACTCTATTTTACCTATCCACTCTCTCTACACTATTGGTGGGAATGTAGTTTGATGTAGCCACTATGGAAAACAGTATGGAAAACAGTCTTTTAAAAGACTAAAAATAAACTTGCTGTATGATTCAGTAATCCCACTCCTGGGAATATAACAGGAGAAAACTAATTTGAAAAGATATGTGCACCCCAATGTTCATAGCAGCACTGTTTACAATACCCAAGACATAGAAGCAATCTAAATATCCATTGACAGCTAAATGGATAAAGAAGTTTTGGTATATAGATACAATGGAATACTACTCATCCATACAAAAGAATAAAATAATGCCATTTTCAGCAACATGGATGGACCTGCAGATTGTAATACTAAGTGAAATAAGCCAGAAAGGGAAAGAAAAATACCATAGAATATCACTTATATGTGTAATCTTAAAAAAATGACACAAATGAACATACAAAACAGAAATAGACTCACAGACAGAAAATAAACTTTTGGTTACTGGGGGGAAAGGTGGTGGGAGGGAAAATTTGGAAGTTTGGAATTTGCAGATACTAACTACTATATATAAAATAGGTAAACAACAAGGTCCTACTGTATGGCACAGGGAACTATGTCCAGTATCTTGTAATAGCCTAAAGAACAAGAGTATGAAAGGAATATATATGTATAACTGAGTTACTATGCTATACACCAGAAACTAACACATTGTAAATTGATTATACTTGAGTAAATAAATAAATAGATTTTAAAAAAGCTCTTGCAGAGCAAAGGAAACCATAAACAAAATGAAAAAACAACCTACAAAATGTGAGAAAATATTTGCAAACAATGCAACTGATGAGGGACTAATTTTCAAAATATACAAATAGCTCATATACTTCAATATCTAAAAAACAAACAACGCAATAAAAAATGGACAGAAGACCTGAACAAACATTTCTCCAATGAAGATATACAGATGGCCAAATAGGCACATGAAAAGATGCTCAACATCGCTACTTATCAGAGAAATGCAAATCAAAACTACAATGAAGTATCACCTGACACCAGTCAAAATGGCCATCATTGAAAAGTCCATAAACAATAAATGGTGGAGAGGGTGTGGAAAAAAGGGAAACCTCCTATACTATTGGTGGGAATGTATTTTGGTGCAACCATTATGGAAAATAGTATGGAGATTCCTTAAAAAACTAAAAATAGACTTACTGCTTGATCCAGCAACCCCACTTTTGGGAATATATCAGGAGGAAACTCTAATTTGAAAAGATACATGCACCCCAATGTTCATAGCAGCACTACTTACAATAGCCAAGACATAGAAGCAACCTAAATGTCCATCAACAGATGAATGGATAAAGAAGATGTGATATGTATGTACAATGGAATACTACTCAGCCATAAAAAGAATGAAATAATGCCATTTGCAGCAACATGGGTAGACTTAGAGATTATCATACTAAGTGAAGTAAGTCACACAAAGAGAAATATCATATGATATCGCTTACATGTGAAATCTTAAAAAAATGACACAAATGTGCTCATTTATGAAACAGAAATAGACTCACAGGCATAAGAAAACAAACTTACGGTTACCAAATGGGAAAGCGGGAGTAGGGGAGTGAAAAACTGGGAGTTCAAGATTTGCAGATACACACTACTATACATAAAATAGATAAATAAGTTCATACTGTATAACACAGGGAAATATTTACAATATCTTGTAATAACCTATAATGGAAAAGAATCTGAAAAAGAATATATGTGTGTGTGTGTATGTGTGTGTGTGTGTGTGTGTATGTGTGTATATATATATATATATAAAACGGAATCACTTTGCTGTACAGCTGAAACTAACACAACATTGTAAATCAACTATACTTCAATAAAAAAAAAGATCCACCAGGCTATCTTCCTTCCACCATGGTGACAGGCAATGCTTCAGGTGGTGGAAGCTCCATCATCCTTTGTTCCAGAATAAAGATGAAGTGGAGCAGAGTCCCTGATGTCTTGCAACAGACAAGTAGCTTGAGTGGGAAACACATTTTTGTAATTTTATATTACTAAGATTTGAGGTTTGTTTGTTACTACTGCATAACCTACCCTATCCTAACTAATACAGGAAAGAAGAGTAGCAAGAATGAAGAATGAAACTAGACAGGTAAACAAAGTCTTGATCATAATAAACTTCTTAGCCATGCTAAGAAGCTTTTCTTCTGTATGATTAGTGGTTGTTAACTCTTGTTCTGCAGAATCCTTGGTGCCTCAGGGAAGATAGGAGACATAAAATATTCAGGGATCCAGGCCTCTGACCTTCACTTCAATAGGATACTTCTGCTTTTATCTTTATACATACATATATATGGGTTTATTTAAATATTTCCTTTTAAAAAAAAGTCTCCACTGCCAACAATAACAAGAAATGAACAAAATGCCCAGATGAATCATACTCAGACTTGATTTGAGAAAGATTGCTTTGGACACTATTTGGAGAATAGATTGTAAAGAGGCAAGGCTGAAGGAAAGGAATTCACTTAGGAAGCTATTTCAAGAGTCCAGTTGAGAGAAAATGGTGACTTGAACTAGGGAGGTGGCAGTAGGGTGGAGTGAGTGAATATATTTTAAAAGATTGTTTAGGAGATAGAATCCACAGACTTGGTGGCAGATTGACTGTTGGGGGGTGAGGCAACAGGAGATATTAATAGTGACTCCAGGGTTTCTGCCTTGGATAGAATGTTGGTGCAATTCACTAAGATTGGAAGCACAGGAGGAGAAGTAGGTTGGAGGAGGAGCTGATCAACTTAGTTTTGAACATGTTGCCACATGCCCGTGAGGCAGTCAAGTAAGGAGGAATCTCATGCGAGCAGTATGTTTTCAAGAAGTCCCAGTTCTACCACTTAGTAGCTATGAGAACTTGGGCAAGTCAAGTTGGTTTTATCAAATGTAAAAGTTTATGTGAGAAGGTACAATGCAAATTTTAAAATGCCAAATAAATGGTAATAATGAATATTTTCATGGGGAACAAAATGGATGTAGGGAGGAGAGAAGATTTTTCCAGGGACATTCAGGACTTATTTGGCTTGCAGAGAAACTACAGAGCTCTGTCTGACTCACGGTGGCATCACCAGGGACATTCCAATCTCTGCGAAACTTATCCCAACAAAGAAATTATTTCCAGTGGGTTGGTGTCATGGCGATTTAGCTGATTTGGGCCAAGGGTGGGGGATTTGGAGGAAAGCTGCCTAATCCTGGGCAGTGGGAAACTGGGATGAAGCCAATGTAAATGTGGCAGGCTGGGAAACATTTTTGCAGACAGAAAGCATTTTTAAATTTGTTTTTTATTGTGGTAAATATATATATAACATAAAATTCACCATTTTAACCATTTTTAAGTGTACAGTTCAGTGGCATTAAGTATATTCACATTGCTGTGCAACCACTACCAATATCCAGAACATCTTCATCCTTCTAAACTGACACTCTGTGTCCATTAACCAATATCTCCCCATTATTCCTCCCCCTAGCCCCCAGCATCCACTATTCTACTTTCTGTCTCTAAAAATTTGACTATTCTAGGTATCTTACATATAACATTTTCCTTTTGTGTTTGAGTTATTTCATTTAGCATAATGTCTTCAAGGTTCATCCATGTTGCAGCATTATCAGACTTTCATTCCTTTTTAAAGTTGAATAGTGCTCTGTTGTATATGTATACCACATTTGGTTTATCCATTCATCCATTGATGGGCATTTAGGTGGCTTCCACCTTTTGGTTATTGTGAATAATGTGGCTATGAACATTAATGTACAAATACCTGTTTGAATCCTTGCTTTTAATTTTTTCAGGGATAAACTTAGAAGTGGAATTACTGAATCATATGGTAATTCTATATTTAATTTTTTGAGGAACCACCATACTATTTTCCACAGTGGTTGCACCATTTTATGTTCCCACCAGCTATGCACAATGGTTCCAATTTTTCCACATACTTGCCAACACCATTCTTCTTTGATTTTTTTTAAAAGAGCTATTATAATGGATGTGATGTGGAAACTCATGACTTGGTTTCCATTACTCCAATAATTAGCAATGTTGAGTATCTTTTTATGTCCTCATTGGCCATCTTTATAGCTTCTTTAGAGAACTATCTATTGAAGTCTTTTGCCCATTTTTTAACTGCGTTGTTTGGTTTTGTTGTTAAGTTGTAGGAGTTCTTTATATATCCTGAATATTAACCGTTTATTAGATATATGATTCATAGATATTTTCTCTTACTTCATGGATTGCCTTTTCACTCTGTTCTCTGTAGCACAAATTTTTTTTTAATTTTAATGAAGCCAAATTTATTTATTTTTTTGTTGCCTATGCTTTTGCTGTTATATCCAAGAAATCATTGCCAAATCCAAAGTCATAAAGCTTTTATGTTTTATTCTAGGAGTTTCATAGTTTTAGCTCTTATGTTAAGTCTTTGATCCATTTTAAGTTAACTTTGTATATGGTATAAGCTTCCATCTTCATTCTTTTGCATGTGGATATCTAGTTTTTCCAGCACAATTAGTTAAAAAGTTTGTCCTTTCCCCATTAAATGGTCTCAGCACCCATGTCAAATATCATTTGACCATAAATACTAGGGTTTGTTTCTGGGTTCTCTATTATATGCCATTGGTTTATATGTCTTTTTTGTGCCAGTATCACAGTATTTTGATTACTGTAGTTTTGTAAAAAGCTTTGAAACCAGGAAGTATTGGACATCTAACTTTGTTCTTCTTTTTCAAGATTACTTTGGCTATTTGTGGTCTCTTGAGATTCCATATGAATTTTAGGATTTGTTTTTCTATTTCTGCAAAAAAAAACGTTGCTGGGATTGCATTGAATCTATAGTTTGCTTTGGGAGAAAGCATGTTTTAAAAATCATTTTCACAGGTGATTTTGTATTGTTAAACCATGTGTTTTATTATAAAAAGCACACTCTTGAGTAAAGAATCCAGAATAGGCAAAGATAACAATAATGATAAAAAAATCTGAAGAACAATGTTCTGGTTCTGAAGTCAGAAATTTTGGTCTCTGCAATATAGTTATGGGTGCAGCCTGTGTCCTTTTGCAGTCATTTGCATGTACTGTGTGTTGGTTTCCACCTACTCTGTCAAAATGGCCTAAAAATCAGGAATTTTGATACTAGATGTAGATCTATAGGGCTATACAAAAATTTCACAGAACAGCTTTATTAATGGGTCATAATTCTTATTAAATCAATGATTCTATTTAATTGAAACCAGAGGAAATAAAATCACCATATGTTTTTTGAAATGATGATATGTCTGCCTTATGTGATGAATTCATCTACAAAGTCTTGAGCACTATACAGGAGGAACAGTTTAGAAGGCTGAAAAGAACTTAGGAACAATGTGCTGCCCCTCAGAACCTAATACACCAATTCCAAACTTCCCCAACCTGGACAAGTTATCTCCTCTTGACCATATTACTTCCTAATGGCACTATGAACATTTATAACACCAACCTAAAGTCAAGTGGAGCCAAAAGGTAGAAGATACCCCCATCCTACTATCAGCCAGGTTTGGACTTTCTCTACTAGACAAGAGGTAGTACCTACAACTTTACCTCTAGAGAATTTCTCCTTATTGTTACCTATAAGCCTTTGCTTGTTCAACTTCTGTATTAGTTATTCATTGCTAAATAACAAATTACCCCAAAACTTCTTGGCTGTAAACGACAAATTTATTATCTTACAATTTCTGGGGGTCAGGAATCCAGGAGAAGCTTATCTGCGTGGTTCTGGCTCTGGGTCTCTCCTGAGACTGCATTCAAAGTGGTAGTAGGAACTGCAGTCATCTCAGCACTCAGCTAGAGGAGGATCTCCTTTCAAGCTCACTTTGTTATATGATTGTCATCCAACAAGGCTCAGAGTTCAGGCTTTTAGTTAAGATGTTTACATATAGACCAATAGAACAGAATCAAGAGCCCAGAAATAAACCCATGCATTTACTGTCAACTAATATTTGACAAGGGAGCCAAGAATATTCAATGGAGAAAAGACAATCTCTTCTTAATCAATCTGTTCTTAATAAGTGGTGTTGGGAAAATTGGATATTCACATGCAAAAGAATGAAAGTAGACCCTTATCTTACACCACTCACAAAAGTTAACTGGAATTGGATTAAAGACTTAAATATAAGACCTGAAACCACAAAACTCCTAAAAGAAAACATAGGGAAAAAACTCCTTGACATTGGTCTTGGCAATGCTTTTTTGAATATGCTGACTAAAGCAAAAGCAACAAAAACAAAAATGAATAAGTAGAACTACATCAAGCTAAAAGGCTTCTGCACAACAAAAGAAATGATCAACAAAATGAAAAGGCAACCTAGGGAATGGGAGAAAGTATTTGTAATTCACATATCTGATAAGGAATTAATATCCAAAATATATAAGTACTACATACAGCTCAACAGCAAAAAACCAAAAAGTCCAATTTAAAATGGACAAAGGATCTGAACAGACATTTTTCCAAAGATATTCAAATGGCCAACGGGTACATGAAAAGGTGCTCAGTATCACTAATTATCAGAGAAATGCAAATCAAAACCACAATGAGATATAACCTCACACCTATTAGAATGACTATTATTGAAAAGACAAGAAATAACAAGTGTTGGCAAAGATGTGGAGAAAAGGAACCCTTGGTACACTGTTGGTGAGAATGTAAATTGGTATAGCCATTACAGAAAAACGGTATGGAGTTTCCTCAAAAATTTAAAAATAGAACTACCATATGATCCAGCAATTCTACTTCTGGGTTTTTATCAGAAGGAAATAAAATTACTGTCTCAAATTGATATCTGCATGCTCATGTTCATTGCAGCATTATTTATAATAAGGAAACCATGGAAACAGCCTAAGTGTCCATTAGTAGATGAATGGATAAAGAAAATGTTATATCTATCTATCTATCTATCTATCTATTTATCTATCTATCTATGTATGTAATATATATAATGTAATATTATTCAGCCACAAAAGGGGAAATATTGCCATTTATGACAATATGAATACACCCTGAGGGAATTATGCTAAGTGAAATAAGTCAGACAAGAAAGACAAGTACTATGTGATCTCACTTATATGCAGAATCTAAAGAAACTGAACTCATAGAAGCAGAGAACAGATTGGTGGTTGCTAGAGGTGGCAGGTAGAGGGTAGGGGAAATGAGTGAAGGTAGTCAAAGGGTATAAACTTCCAGTTATAAGATAAATCCTGCAGATGGAATGTACAGCATGGTGACTATAGTTATCAACAATCTATTGTATATTTGAAAGTTGCTAAGTGAGTAGATTTTAAAAGTTCTTATCACAAGAAAAATATGACGGTGTAAGGTGATGGATGCTAACTAAACTTATTGTGGTAATCATTTTGCAATATATATAGATATCCAATCATTATGCTGTACACCTTAAATGTATACAATGTTATATGTCAATTACATCTAAGTAAAACTGGGGAAAACTAAATGATAAATTTCATTGGAAAAAAGACGTTCACATGCTTGGAGGTGACCCCATACTTGACTTTGTTAGAGAAGAGTGGCCAGCAGAGCCACCAGCCTTACCTAATTGGCTCGAAGTTCTTATTCTTGGAGGGAGACACTATTTTGACTCTCAACACAGGGGCAAAGCAGGCTGTACAATCACTATTGCCAAAAAGTTATTTTTTTAAATTTTACTAAATGGCAGAAATTCTTACCTATCTTGTTTGCCTTAGTCTAGAAGCAGGAGAATGGTCAGCATGATACCTTGAAGTTTTCTCTGGTTCCCAGGGTTCTAAGTTATTAGTGTCCTCAACCAATCTCCTAGGTAAGTGGTGGTGATGAGGTTGGGGGTAGAAAACCTCAGCTAGAGAGAGACCACTGCCTCTGAAACATTTCCTGAGCAAAGACTCTAATATGTGAAATTATTTGTTACTGAAGGGCAAGGCCAACTCTGAGGTGGAAAAGGGTGAGTGGACCCTTCATGCCCATCTGGCCTACTCATTCTCTGAGGAGTCATTTAAAGGAAGGAAATCGTCAAAAGGCCCAATTGCCACAGCATAATTTTGCAGCCTGATAAGAGGAACAAAGAGACCACTGTTGGTGGGTTTGGCAACCGATGAGTGGGGGCTTGGAGCTGGAGGAAATCCAGCGTCCCAGGGCTGCTGAAAGATTGGATCATTAAGAGTTTATGGCCTCATGGAGCTATTTTAAACCTGTTCCATTGCTTGATGCTGGCCTCGACTTCAAGCTGCCACAGATTCTTTTATCCCCCAGGAACCGCGGCTTGGGCTGAACAAAAGAGAAGCTGCTTCTTTGGAGAGAAGAGGCCCTGAGGCTGAAAGATGGGGTTGCAGGGGAAAGGGTTTGTTGGACCTAATGAGCTGCCTGTGGTGCTGCTGTCAGTGCCGTTGCCACCACAGCTGCTCATATACTGTTCCTATTCTCAAGCAGCTGACTTGATGGGGCCTGCTCACATGAATCAAAAAGAAAACAACTGCTCTGCCTACTCTGAACAATGCAGAGGGGTACTAAGTAAGAAAACTGAGTCCTAACCTCCCTGCTTGGAGAGAAGGAGAGTAGAGAGTGAGGAAGGCAGGGCCCCTCCAAAGCTAATTAATCATTCCAGAAGCAAAGTGTCACACTGGCCAAAGGTATCTAATACCAGAGGACCACCATGCCTTAGGCCCAGAGACTTAAAGTCCTGGGCCTTTCTTCTTGGATTCTGCCTTTTAGAGGTAAGTAGGACAAGCAGCTATCTTGGAAAAAACATAGTAATTAATGTTAGCGAAAGTTTGCAGAGATTTTCAAGGTCCACGGATTCCCTACTAGAAACTAGTTTCCAGTAACTCATTCAACAAAAAAATGTTTTGAATGCCTACTATATGCCAGGAAATTTCCTAGGCCAATTGAATATAATAGTGAACAAAGCAAACAGGCATCTCTACCCTCATGGAGCTTATACACTAATAGGGGGTGACAGACCATAAACAAGATAATTTGTTAAATAAATATGGTGCCAAATGATGATGAATGCTATGAAGAAAAGAAAAGCAGAGTTTGGGAGGATGGAAAATACCAAGGTTGGGAGTGGGGGTTCATCATTTTAGATAGATCAAGGAAGATCTCATGGAAAAGGGGATATTTGAGCAGAGACTTAAAGGAAGTGAGGCAAAGAGTCATGTAAATATCTGTGGGAAGATTGTTCCAGGCAGAGGGAAGATCATGTGCTAAGGCCTGGCATGGCTCAAGAACAGTGAGGAGGGTAGAGCGGTTGAAATGATGTAATGGAGGAGAGAGGTGGAAGGAACTGAGATTAAAGAGGTAACGGGGGGCCAAATGGTGGAGTGCCTTATAAACTAAGGATATGAATTTTATTATGGGAAGCCACTGGAAGGTTTTCAATAAAGGAGCATCAAAATCTTATTTATGTCTTAAAAAATGATTCTGAATGATACTTGGAGGATAGACTATAGGGAAGCAAGGATGGAAGTGGGAAGACCATTATGAAGAGATTTTGGTGATCCAGGCAGGATTAGTATGGTGAGTTGGGCCACTGAAGTAGTGGTGGAAAGATAGGTTGACAAATGCTGATACACTTGCAAAGCAGAGCTGACTCAACTTGCTGATGGATTGGATGTGGATGATGTAAAGAAAGAGGTCAAGAATGACTGTAATGCTTTTGTCCTAAGAAATTGGCAGGATCAACTTGCCAGCACTGGCATGGGGGAGACAAGTAGAGGAGCAAAGCTGAGAGATGGGAGGACATAAGAGTTTGATAATTAATGGATTTTTGGTTTGCCCAGGTCTGGAGGCACTAGGAGAAAAGGTAGTAGCTGGTGGCTGCACTGGATGAGTCATCAAGGAATATGGACTGAAACAACCTCAGTACAGTTGCAGACAGAGTTGGTTGGCAGTAGTTTGGGGAAATGGACCCAGCTGGTCCTAAGTTACCCTTTCTCTGCCTCTCCGTTCTCATGTCTGGAACCCAGCGCCTCCACTGCTCCACTCAGCTCCATCCTACTTGATCCACCCTTGGTGTCTAGTCTAGTTGATAAACTTTATTTGAAGAGCCAGATAATAAATATTTTAGGCTTTGTGGGCCTATTGGTCTCTGTTACAGCTATTCAGTGCTGCCATTGTAGTGCAAAAGCAGTCATAGACAATACATAAATGAATGAGCATAGCTCTGTTCCAAAAAAACACTGTTTTCAAAAGTGGACCACAACTTGATTTGGCCCATGAGCTGTAGTTTGTCATCCCCTGCTCTCGACCTGTGATTTACTACCCACAGAAACACAGGCCTCACACAGCCACCCAATCTTATAACACACAATCTAATTTTAATGTGAAATATTAGAATGGCATCTCTGGGTAGCTGTCCCTCAACATGGATGGATAGTAATGTTTTAGCTGCAGAACCAATGGTTTCATTGGCATTCTTTTACTCTACAAAGTAAATAATCCAAGTCGAAACTCACGAAGGTGGTTCATGAGCATTTTAATTTTTCCTGAATTGACCCTCATTTTAAAAAAGTTTACTGGCCACTGCTCTAGAACTGTCTCTCTTCTCATGAAGCCAACCAACATGTTCCAGGTCCTATCTCCCTCAGGGCCCTGCTAGGTCACTGCCTAATCCAGTTACAAGTTGTTAATGGCTTCCACCTCCCAGAAAGTTACAATCCAAAGTCCACTTTTGAGGAAGTAGCACCACATGACCTGCCCTTTCCAGGGTCAGCACAAGTTTGTACAATTTTCAAGCTCCAAGTACACAGAACAGTTCGGCTCACATGAGTGATCCTTAGAACTTGATGGACCTCTGTCAGATGGGTTGTTGCAATGAGCATATTTTATTTATAAAAATGTTAGATATATTAAAAAGATGTAGAGAAAAAATGTAATGAATACCCCATTTACTTACCACCTAGCTTAATAAATAAAATATATAGTCAAAGCCCTTTGCATGCTCCTCCCTGATCTCATTTTCCTCCCTTTCTTCCCAGAAGTAACATCTAACTTGAGGATGATTGTGTTCCTTTTTTTGTACTTTTACTGTGTATGAATGTGTGTGTGTATGTATGTATGTGTATATCTATTTTATATATATATATAGAGAGAGAGAGAGAGAGAGAGAACATATTCCTAAACAATATATAGTATTGCTTTGCATGTTGATAACCTTTGTATCAGTGATATGATACTGTAAATTTTTTCCAAGTTTGATCCATAGTTAACACATGTACTTCAAGTTCATTCATTTGTACTATTTATGTTCTTTCATTGTAAGAATATACTACAGTTTATCTATTTAACAATCAGTGATTTCTTAGGGTGATTCCAATTTTACACTATTTCAAACAATGCTGCAATGAACATTCTGGTTTAGTTTCCTGGTGCCATATGAGTGAGAGAGAATACTGCTATTTTGCTGAACTCCTACACCAATGTTCATGGAACTCCACTCTATATAAGAGTGGCACATGTAGAAAAACAAAGTCCCCTCCTGAAAGACCTAGTGACCAAAACACTAAAAGGTTGCAATGTCATTCCATCAGGTATCACAAGTGGCAGGAGACTTCCAGATGGTGCAGTCAAACCCAGGCTGTCATGCAGTGAAAAGGCAGAAGGTAATCAAAAAGCTAGCCAACCCCTGGATTTCCAAATTGTTCTCCAGGTGTTTCCTGCTGTTGCTCTGTTGTAGAGCTGCATAAAAGAGCATCTGATGTTTATGAGTTTCTAACTGAGGAGGACTCAGGCTGTTAGGTCAGTGAGAAACCTGCCATTTTGGACATTAATGTGGACTGTTTTGTTCGTTTGTTTATTTTCTCTTAGAATATTTCCTGAAGATTTTCTGTGTTCACATTTGTCCCCTTTATAGAGCTGACCCTAGAGATTGTCAATTGTCAGGGTCTGAAACAGGAAAAAAAAGTTGTGAAGCATCAGTGGGTATTATGATTTACGTCAATTTATAATGGAGATACTTTCTATTTTTTGGCCTCTATTCATTACATCCTCTATTTCAAACAAGTATTTGATGCCACTGTCCTTAAAAACCCAAGTAACCAAACCAACTCTTTTATCTACAGATGGCATCCTTGCATTGTGGCTCATCGGAAAAAACTACAGTTTAAGTTCTTACATACAGGTTTACTTTCTTAGATTAAATCCTTTACTGCTACCACATACTTTGTCTGTGAATTCCTTTTAGATATGTGGCCTGGAGTCTAGTAGGCGCCCCTCAGTTACCCTGACAATTCTCATGCCCCATTTCACACACAAAATCTGGTTCCCTGGTTCTTTTTTCACTCTGGGAAAACCGGTTCTACACTCTTTTTTTCTTTTTTTCAGGAAAAGTTTGAATGAAATATAACATAGTTAGGCTGTTTTTACATGATACTAAATCAAGATACAAATCCGAGTAATTCAGTATTGTTTCAAAAAAGTATCATAAAATCATATAAAAAAAACAATAAATAGATTGCTTTAGATCGTGGTCAATATTTCTATAAGTGTGATGTTTATTACTAACAGCAAATGTAAAATGAAAGCTGGTGAACAGACTAATTTAATTTTTTTCAAATTTGTGTATTTGTTCTTACATACTTTTAAAAAATACAAATATTATATCAGACCCATTATTTCAGAAATATTATTGCTTAGGAGGAGGTCATTTTTTTAAGTGAGTCACTTTGATGAAAGATATTAAGTGGACAGATGGTTTATGGGTATAGCAAAAACAGTGTAGGTGGTATATAAATTAGTGATGCCTGGAAAATACTGATATACGTAAATATTTTTGTATCCTTCCAAGGATTCTTAAGAAATGTCCTAGGAATTCCAAAACCAATCTGAATCTCATTTAAAGATATTTATAAACAGCTTAAAATTTGAAACCAAAAAATATAACTAAAAATAATGCACACATTCAAAAATGTTATATATGTCACATTTTAGTACATTGAAGACCAACAGTGCATTAACTTGAGCTACCTGGTAGATTTATTTTTGTGCAGAATTCAAACTTAATTTGCCATCCAGTTTAATCAAAGAATATACTGTAATTCCACAGCATGCTGTTGAATGAGGGAATACAAACCACCATTTGCAAATATTTATCTTTGTGGGTTAGAATGCTCTTACTGCTACACAACCAAAACAAATTCATTTGTACAAATGAATTGATACAACTGCCTTATAACTTCCTATTTCAAATGTTTGTGTTTATCAAAACAGACATATTTACTACTTTTTCTTTATAATAAGTAAATACGTATTTGGGTTATCAAATTTGTATGAATAAACCACTGCTTTTACCTGTTTTATATATTGAAGTCCTGTATAGAACTTTATTTGAAAACAGGGCTTCATTAATAAACAGAAAACTGTTGGTGAAGATGAAGCAACCAGTTGAATTACTAAATTTTTCACTATCATGCTATAATGGGATTTCATGTAAAATGAGAAAGAGGGAGATTCTGCTTAATAATAAGAATGAACATTTATTCAGCATTTCTTTTATCAGTCAGAATAGATGAGGTTATGTTGCAGTAACAAATAACTCCAAAATTTCACTTGTGAATCACAAAGGTTTATTTCTCACTCATGCTATGTGTTCATCATGGTTTGGTTGAGCCTCTGATTCATATTATTTTCACTCTAAGATCTAGACTATTAAGATCAGCCGCTATCTGGAACATTGCAGTTGACATAGCAGAGGGAAAAGGGAATATGGCAAACCTGATTCCAGAGGTAAGGGCACTGAAGCAAAGACACTCATTGGACAGACTCTGACTAAAGGAGGACCCATGAACTTTAGGGTCAGAGGACCCCTATTCTTGGAGAAAATACCACTAATATTGCATCTTCTGGGTAGAGCCAGGACCTGAGTTTTTATATAGACATGATGCCCCTAAGGATTGCAATCAGTTAGGAAACAAACAACTAACTGTGCTGGAATTTCATCAGTGCAAAATGCAGCTGGAGTTGTGAAATCCATGCCCCCAACAAACTGGGGCAGTATAACCCTGGCCACAGTCTGGCCAAATTTGCAGGTTGAAGTTTAGAGGCAAATTCTTACGGAGAGATTCCATAGCCATAGTAACAATCTCTGGACCTCTCCTGCCTCATTTCCTCATAGTCATGTCTTTTCCTGGAATATTTATAAACTTTTAAGCAGGTAAGTGAGTAGAGAAAATCTGTTTTTACTATGAAATCTACAAAACATTTCAGGTGAGCATACTTGGGCTTTAATCATTTTGTCCGTGTTAACAACCCCATGAGTGAGGTATTCAGATTAACCTGACTTTATAAATGGGTAAACTAAAACTTACAGTGCTATGGTAACTCACCTATGCTCCAAAATGGTAGGCTGTGTTTGTGCCTTTGTATTTCCAGCACCTCATATGGTACCTGACACATAATTGATGCTCAGGAAATAGTTGAATGAATGAATGGATAAGCAGCATTTGCTTTTTTTGCACAATGCAAACCATTGTGCCTCACTCCTATGATATCCTCATCCATCTTATCCTTCACTACTCAGACTGGGCCACCATCACTGTCTGTCTGACCTTTTCCAAGGCTTAGGGTGAGATGACAGTGGAAGGAGGCAGTTGCTTAGCCAATCAAATTCAAATTCTTTGTTCCCACATCTGCCTTTAAAAGCAAACAAAGTAATGCAATCCTGGAGAAGGCAGCTCTTGGGGAAAATGTTTTCCTACCACGTGCCTCATATGTTTCCAAACACAGCCTCCACAGGCCCCACTTTTTTTTTTCTAATTTGCACTCCCCATCTAAACAAGGCAGTCTAAAAAGGGCACCATTCTGTATTAAAATTTTTGATCTTGATTTCCAGCCATTAATAGCCTTGGAGAGGTTGTATTCCTGATTTTCTCTGCCATCTCACTTACAGGGCAGAGAAGAGACACGGGATGCCAAGGAGAAGGCATCAGCTTGGCGTCTGTGGTATGACCACTCGGGAAATTCCATCCTTTGAAAATCCACATCTCCTTCCTGTAGGTCCCGTGGCTGGGGCCCACAACTAGGGACAGAGGCCACACAGCTGCTTTCCCTTTAGCCCCTTCCCCTACCCTTATCAAAGGCAGAAAGGTGCTGATGGCCAGATAGCCAAGGGTTCAGGGACTTTGTCTTCTAGAATCTCCATCCTTAAAGACTTTTAGGACGAGAGGAACTTTTCTTTGTTTGTACTAAATCTGAACACACAAGCTCTTCTTTTATCATTTCAAGAAGGTGGTTTTTTGAGAGGTTGAGCCTAGAATCACTGCTATTGCCAGGGTCTTCCACTAGGGCAGTGGTTTTCAAATATTTCTTAGCTATGAAACTCTTTCTAAAAATGAAACTCGATGTATAAAGTAGACAAAAAGTGTAGGTACTCTGGATGAAGGAGGGAAGGGGACCTAGACCTCTGACAGTTTTGTCTCCCTATATCAGCCTCTGAGGATTCACCATGAACCCAAGAAGTTACAGAACATAATTCAAAAGTCACTGCTCTTGAGTGTAAACTTCAGGATGGAGGAGTGTGGACCATGTCTGGCTTACTTGCCTCTGTATCCTCAGCTGTGTATTCTGAGCCCAGCACATAGTAAGAGCATCAAAATCATGCACTGAATAGGAGGTACCAGTGTTTGGTGGCAATTGCTGTTGGTTACATGACTCATCCTACTGTGATGTGTGTGTGTGTGCTTGTGTATGTGTTTTGAAGAGAAGAGGGACTAAAAGCTGAGGGTTGGAGTGCACTGGAGTTGAGATGAGTGAGCAAGACTTTGATGGTGAACTTGGAATGGTTAGAGTGTAAAGAAGAGCTGAATAGAGAATAATGAATGGCTCAGCAGGCTGCTAGGTCCTGCAGATTGGCTGGCAAAGCTGGTTGGTTTGCTCATTCATATGTTAGACATTTATTGATCTCCAGCCATGTGTCAGGCTAGCTCCTAAGAGACAAAGATGACTAAAACACAATCCCTGCTCTCAAGTACTAGTGTCCTGTCTAATGGAGGAGACAGACAGTAAAACAAATCAGTGCCAATAAATAGTGTAATGGCTATAATCATTTTTAAACTGTTATGCAAATGAATCTTTTATTCCATATAAGTCTTGATGTCCTGGGGTTCACTGAATCTGTAGGTTTCCACTCTTCAGGGAACAGTACTGTAAGTCATTGCTTTGCTTTGGCTGTCAGATTAAATTTTGTGGGTTTTTTTTTTTTTAGTATCTAGATGAGTTGTACTTTTTTTTTTTTTTAACCATGGGATCCACAGTAAAGAAAAATACTCAAGGGCAATGTGCATCTTAACTTTCACCAAAAATCTCTCACCAAAAATTAACGTTTACTTTAATTATGAATGTATGAAACAAACCACAGTAATTCAGCCACACCTATGACTTTGTCATTAATAGGAATCACATTTTCATATCAAATTAATAATGGTGTAGCTTTCTGAAAATATTATTTACCCTCCTCATTACTTCAAAATTGTGGTGGTTACTAGACCTGCGATTAGATTGTATTATTTAATGCACTGATAAAGAAGCACAAATATTAGTCTATCATGATTTGCTAATATTTTGTAATTGTATTTCAATATAATTGGCTTCCTTTGCAATCTTGTGTACTCTGTCTTATCTATTTAAACATATCTTTCTGAGAAGGAAGCCATAGGCACCATCAAATTGCTAAAGAAGGCCACCATGTCACAAAATGGTTAAGAACCCCTGTTAGACAATGGTCTTAAGAATGAGGTTTTATCAAGTAAGAAAATAATTTTCAAACATCAGAAGCTCCCTTTATATATTCAAAGCAAAGCATGTGCTTTTATTATAAGCCATGAGTAAAGAGAACTCAGTCTAGGATGTAAAGAAAGTTCCCACCAAGGAGAAGAGCAAGTGGACAGATATCAGAGGGGCCTGGTAGAAGCCACCAAAGCAGTGAGGGCTGTTCCTCACCTGGAACAGACTAGGAAGATGTGACACTCCCTGGAGAAGATCTGCATCCACCTTGGTATTGGAGCAATCTTGCATCCAGAGGATAGGACGGCAATAGGAGAGGGAGGTCTCAAAGTTCATGGGCCTGATGTAGCACTTCTGTTTCTTCATAACCTGCCCCTGGTATGCAGAAAATCCAAAATTGAGGGGTAGAGAGGACCAGTGGGCCACCAGAAGCCTATGTTTGGAATGAAGAGGCTACAAAATCAGGGGACTTTTGCAACCAGAAACAAATACCTGGGACTATGGATTTCAATGAACGGTGCAACCAATGAAATTCTTAAAAGACTAGAAGGGACTCATTGCACTTCAGCAGAAATCAGCACAGAGGCAGAGGGATTGTTCCAGACCAGCCACTCTGTAGCAGAAAATAGTGAGCACCCAGAAGAATGATCATGGATCCAAGAATCTATTGTCCTCAACCCCACAGCCCCTGGACACCTCCCATGTAAGGGGAGGGGAAGTGAAGTTAAAACATGCAAGACTCAGCATTTATCCAAAGAGGCAGATTCTTTCAAATGGCACAATGAGTTATGTGTCTGCACTTCCTCCCCACTACCCAGCAGGATGGGAAGTTCCTGGGGGTAGTTTAGTTCAATTTTAGAGAACATTTTTGCACATCTGAATTGCTAGATATACATTCCAACCCTGCTGTATGTGTTTTGGCAATATGATATAGAAGTCAGTTTGGAGTCAAAGAAAGGACAAAGGGAGAAGTGTTCAGTTCCATGAGGGTGTGGGTGGCAGGACAGGTGGGTCAGGAAAGACATTGCTTGAGCTGTGCCTTGAAAGATGAGCAACTTTTCCAGAGGCAATCAGGCACTTCGCTTGAAAAAATCAACCTTGGTCGAGAAAGTAATAGCCTATACAGTGTGATTTAAAAGTTAACAGGAAGGACCTCTAATGGCCCCAACATAGACCCGAATACCACCATCAGAGATTAATTCTTTATATCTTGAATGTCTTCTAGCAGTGTAACGTGCATGTGAATCACCCGTGCATCTTGTGATGCTTCAGATTCTGGTGCTGTAGGTCCGTAATGGGGCCTGAGATTCTGTGTTTCTAACATGCTCCCAGGAGATGTTGGTATTATTGGTCCGCGGGTCACACTTTAAGTAGCAAGGCTCTAGAATACATTAATAAATATAGCTAAGAATTGTTAACATCTACCATGTCATTATTACATGGCCAGCATTGTAGAAAGCCCTCCATACATTATCACTGTGTTTGATCCTCATGAAAACCGTATGAGGAAACACAGAATTTTCAGTTATTTGAGAATGACTGAAATCTCAAATTCAGAGAATTTTCAGTAATTTGTCCAAGGCCATTGCTGTGATGAAACTGGAACAGAATGCAGGTTGCCTTATCCTGGACCCTAACTCTTAGCTATTAGACTCTACTGTAATACCTTAAGGTGACAGTTTTAGTTTTGTTTTTGTGAGTTGTTTTTTTTTAAAGAAGCTGGACCTTTTGGTAGAGGCCAGTATGTATAGAAGACACAAATATCAGGTCTGGGGACTCCAAAGCCCAAATGCTCAGCCAATTCCACTCAGTTTCCAAAGTGGCCCTCGAAGCACTACCTCAGAACCCTGGGACTCTGGGATATTTAGTTTATAACCCAGTGGTTAGGGATGTTCCAAGTTATCCTTTCTGGGGAGAGATTAGTGGGCATTTAATTGGGAACAAACGCAGCATCTGGATGGAAGCTGTATCAGGGATGCTGAAAACAGAGAGGGGGCACCAAAAGAAAGATAAGAGGTTACAAATACAGCCACTGCTAACATTCCTATGTGCTCAGAGTTAGTTCTATCTTGGTACTGTCTTTCCTGAAGCCTGTTTACCTGCTTTCTCTCCCTTTCTCCCTACCATTAGCTTGTGACTCTGCTCCCAAAAACAGAAATGGTCTTCTGCTTTGCTCCTCCCAGGCTCTCAGCTAAATGCTGCCCGGATGCCCTGACAGTCAGGCTTGTTCCCTCCTGAGGTAGTCTTTTAGAGTATCTAGTCCCATGGTTTTAAAACTTTGCCCTGGGAAAACTGGAGCTCCTCCAGACCTTTCAGTTATGGTACCAGGTGGGCAGGGTAAGGTTATGGAGGAAGCATAGAGGAGGTTAGCAGAGGCCAGTGACTTGCCCATCACAGAAGCAGAGAACCTGAGAGCCTAAGGAGCTGAGAGCTCCAACTGCTGGTTTCTGTTCCAGATACAGGCCACCCTGGTGGGCACTCTGAGTCCTCCTCTGTGAACAATGGCCTGACTAGTGCTATGACTCTTGGATACTGATATGGGCTATAGACTCTTTCCCACTGCTTGCCCAGACCTGGTCATCCCTTACTTTAGGTTCAGGGGAAACTTTCTGCCCTGAGTCTCAACAAGTTCTGGAAACAGACACTGGATAACTGTTTTAAACAGATTTCAACCCTTGGAATGTCTCTAATCGTGCTGTAGTCTCTTCAATTCAGCTATCTGCTCTAATGTCACCTCCTTAGAGGAGCCTCCCCTGACCATGTCATCTAAACAAGCACTCCCATACCCTGCTTTGTTTTCTTCCTAGCACTTACCATTGCCTGACTTTATGTTATTTATTTATTACCTCTCTCTCCACTAGAATGTAAGCTCCAGCTCACTATCGTTACCCGCAGAACCTAGAACTTTGCCTGGGATATAATGGGTGCTCAATAAATATTTGTTCAATGAATGGATGGAAGGATGGATGAATGAATCCAATTCACACTGAACCACAGACTTATTCATTAGATCTGTGGGGCCTCTCTTTTCACAGGAAGGAACATAACATGAGCTTGCACACTCCCCAGAACATGGTAGTGACTCAATAATGAGCTGAATGAAAGAGAGAGATGGTTATGGGGAAGGAGGCTTGGCTTAGACCAATGATTTTTGCTGTGCGTGAAGGCACTGTAGACAAACTCCCATTCCCCCAACCCGGGTAGAATATCAAAATCAGAACATCTTAAAAAGCACTTTTATCATTACAAATATGTGGTCCAAGTTTAAAAATTATTTACAAATTGTAAAAAATTACAAGGAGAAAATGTGAAAAAGAAAGATTGTTTTCATGATACAAAAAGCACATGAGCTTTTTGTTCTTTGAAAGGTCAGCGTGGACTTATAATGGTTGCGGGCAGCACTGGAAGGACAGTCCCTGGGGCATCACTCTTTTGAAAATTCTGTAATTCTAAGCCTGCATACATCCCATGGCACGTGATCCAGCTGTACAACATCTCTTCCCTAAGGAGTGCCTCTCACGAAAGAAAATGCTGTTCAAATTGTTTTCCCCATCATAAAAAAAAAAAAGCCATGGAAATTACCAAACCACAACTGAACTGTGGTCAAAGCAGTCTTGAATGAGCATTAACAAGAAGAGGGTGCCATGAAGCAAAGGCGAATTTTCCCTTTTCTTCCCTACCCCATACTGATCACATACAATTTTTCAAGATGATGGCAGCTATCCAGTGGGCGTTTAATTTATGCAAATCCACAGCAGCTCCTAGGTGGAAATGTCACAGCAAGGGGCCACAGAAGCCAGACCTCGATGTTCTAATTGAGATTCTGTCCCTGGTTGGCTGTGAAGAATGTAAAGTACCTCATATACAGCCCAGGCTGCATTTATTAAGTGTCCAAACCCGCTGCCGAATGAGGCAGATCAGATACTATAGGCTTTGAATTTTTAAATGACTGTTTAAAATTACACAAGTATCTGCTCATTGAGAAAAAATGAATAGAATATAAATAGCCAGGAGAGCATAAAAATGATCATCAACCTAGAGATAGCTACTGTTTATTATATTGATATTCCAGACCTGTCCCTAAGCATATGTGTACACATATTTTTCAAAATAAGGAATAATAATGTGCTATTTTATGGCCTGATTTTTTTCACTTAGCAATACATCATAAAGATCATTCATTGTCAAGGCATGCAGGTCTACATTATTAATAGATGGTTTCTGGTTTTCCACTACATAAACATGGTTGCAGTGAACATACTTGTAATCGAATATGTAGTTATTCATTTAGGATAATTCTCTAAAAGTGAGATTTCAAGGTATTTTCATTTTGAGATTTATGATATTACCTCTTTCCTGACAACATATTATTATTATTATTATTACTACTACTACTACCACTACTACTACTACTATATAAGCAGCAAACACTTACTGAGATCTTACTGTATGCCAGAACTATTCTAAGCATTTTATATGTACTAACCCATTTAATCCTCTACATGATTCTGTGTGATATGTGCTATGATGCCCATTTCACAGATGGGGGAAGCAAGGTCGAGAGAAGTTAAGTAACTTGATTAAATTACATGTCTAGCAAGTGGCAGAGTCCAGAATAGAACTCAAAAGAACAGTAGACTATAATCTTCACCACCACACAGCCTTTGTCAATTTGATAAAGCAATCAACCTCAGGCTTTTAAGTTCTAGCCCACAGCTGGAGTTACAGGTATTTCTTAATGTTTTTCACATTTGTCCTCAGCCAGACATCCCTCACCTTTCATTCATCAAAGCAAATACCTTATCCAAGGAGTCTGCATCTGATTTCTTACCTGGAAAGACAAAATACTAAATGTAAAACTGTTAAAACAGCGAAAACAAATGTGACAATGAATATATGTATGTTCATGTATAACTGAAAAACTGTGCTTTATACTGGAATTTGACACAACATTGTAAAATGACTATAACTCAATAATAAAATGTTAAAAAAAAAACCATTCTAAAAGATAGCCAGTTCTCCTTCTTTGGCACCAGTGGTGACTGTTGGTGACAGTCCACTGGAAATGCATTCTTATTTGGACAATGTTCCATTTTAACTCCCAAAAGTCCCCCATGTCATGGAGTCACACCTGAACCTCTCAGCTAATTTTGCTTTCACTTTTTAATTGCAAATATTTGCAACCAGATGTCACTGAGAATTCAGTAGGGTTGAGGCGATCCTGTTTCTTACAGCTTTTACCCCTAAGTGTGGGAACTGCTTATAGATATTGTCTTCCCTTCCACTTTTACCACTGAAGCTGCTTGAGCTCCAGCTTTGTTCCAAAGAGCAGAAGAGCTAAGCATGCCTGACCTGGGTTTGAATCTTGGTTTCACAAATATAAGCTATGCGACCTGGAGTAAGTTACTTAAATTCTCTATGACTTTAGTCACCTCATCTATAAGATTAGGGTGATAAAATAGCATTTTGTGAGGTGAGATGAGAAAATGAGTGTAAAACAGTTAGAATGTGAGCTATTATCTTTAGAGTAACAATGTTATCTATTTGTCAAAAGCAAAAATTTTGGAGTCAAACTTCCTAGATTCAAATCTTGGCTCTGAAACTTTTTAGCTGTGTAAACTTGGGTAATTTATTTATTTTCTCTTTGCCTTAATTTCCTCATCTGAAATAATAATACCTACATCATAGGGTTCCTATGAAGATTCAATGAGTTAATTTATGTAAAGTGCTTAGAAGAGTACTTGACACAAAGTAAGTGTTGGTTATTATTGTTGTTGTTGTTATTATTATTATTAAAGTGCATGACCTGCTTTAAACAGGCTTTTAAAACACTAGTGAGGATGTGGAGAAATAGGAACCTTCATACATTGTTGATGGGAATGTAAAATGGTTTAGCCTCTGCTGAAAAAGTTAGTTCCTCGATATTTTAAGCATTTAAAATTACCATAGAACCAGCAATTCTACTCCTAATATATATTCAAAAGAATTGAAAATGGAAGTCCAAGCAAAAACTTGTACACAAATGTTCACATCAACATTATTATTAATAGGTGAAAAGAATCAAAAGTCAATCAGCTGATGAATGGATAAATAAAATGTAGTATATCTGTATAATGGAATTTTATTTGGCCATAAAATGGAATGAAGTACTGATATAGCTACATCATGGATAAACTTTGAAAACATTATGCTAAGTAAAAGAAGCCAGTCACAAACCATCATATAGTACATGATTCTATTTATGTGAAATATCCAAAATAGGTAAATCCATGGAGACAGAAAGTAGATTAGTGGTTTCCTGGGGCTGAAGCAGAGAAGGAGGGACAGCAGGAATGGGGAATGACTGCTAATGTTTATGTGGTTTCTTTTTTTTGAGGTGATGAAAGTGTTCTAAATTTAGATTGTGGTAATGGTTGCACAATTCTGTAAATATACTCAAAACCATTGGATTAGATACTTTAAATGGGTAAATTTTATGGTATATAAAAAATATATATAATACCTCAATAAAATTGGGGTTTTTACAGGCCTGTATACATAAGAGGATTAAGTTCCCCTCATACCACTTGACATCAGTTTTGGTCAAATGTGATGAGGTCTTTTTGGGGTTCTAATAAGAGGATGATCAGAGCAAAACTGGTCCTTCTCCTGACCAATGTTAACCAGATTTCACCATGGCCCTCCAGGATCTTTGTAATCAAATCATCTGTGTTGAATCTTTGTGCAGCCATGGGGATGCTCATTGTCCTGTCATCTACTGTATTCAGGATAATTTCATGCTGTAAATGAACCCTGGTGGAGAGCAAGGACCTTTTCTATCTTATTCTCCATTGTATCCACAGTGTCTATTTGGCACATAGTGGGTGCTCAATAAATATATGATAAATGAATATACTGATAGATAGACAGAAAGCATGAGTTGTAGAAAGACTTTGAAATCAGGAGTTGGATTCAAATCTCACCTCCAGTAATAACTAGGTATGCAACATTGAGCATGTTGATTACTTTTTCTCAAACTCAACTTCTTATAAAATTGACAAAACAGAACCTCCTTCATAGGCAGTAAGTTTTAACTGAGATAATACATACTATGCGATAACTCAACAAATGTTAGTTTCCCTCACTTTTCTTCCACCAATTAGAATAGCTCTGGAACCCTAGAGAGTTCTCTACTACAAATAGCTTTGTGTTAAGTCCTGTTGTAGCAATAAACATGAGCATTGACACTTTCTTAAGCACAAACTTAATGTCATATGATATCTGTCCTCAATCATGGAAGCTGGCAATGAAATTTGAGCCCATAAAATGCCAGAATTGGGAGGGCTGTTAGTAATAGATCATCTAGTCCAAGCCTTATAACTGATAGAGAATCTTTAAATGCCACAACATTAGTGACCCATTTGGAGACTCTGGCTTAATTTTAAAAAGTGGGCAAAGAAATAACTGGCAAGGTAGATGGCAGACATCTGGGGGACCATCAGTGAGAAATTCCAGGAATGATTCATTGTCCTCACCCTTGAAAAAGTCCCGTATGATATCTGACAGCTTAATCATCCTGTGTATTTATACAGGGTTAGGCAAAGGTCACTGTACAAGAGAGAATCACTAGAGGAACAGGTGTTGATCTTCAATCTTCTAAATATATTAGTCAAAGCAGAATGTATGCAGTGGGGAAAAACAGTCAGCATATCTATATAGGATCTTTACACTTCAGTTCCAAGAACGAAATTTTACTTTCTTCACTAAGCTTTAGGCCTTGCCTTCACGAAAAGGAACTATCTGAATTCGGCTCCCTGATGTCCAGTGAAAGGATGGCATATAAATAAAATAGGCAAACAATGTTTTCATTTATTAAGGTCCTGAATCAAAACCAAACCATTAGCTTATGAAATAAATAATTGGTTGATTTGGAAAGTAAATAAGGATAATTAACTTGCTAACTTGTTTTCCATACTTGATAACTCCAAGTATGACAGATATGTCTATTTATATTATATAGAGAAAGTGCATGTCACAAATTCTGTCTCCTTATTTATAAAATGCACAGAAGCATCAAGGGTAATACTGGAAGCCTAAGAGGAAAAACAACACTGGGAGGCAGTAGAGCCTAGTGGTTAAAAGCACAAGCTTGTTTTCAGTCAAGATCAAAACCTAGGCTGATGTAGATAGTAATCCAACATCCCACCAACACACACACACACACACACACACACACACACACACGCACACATACCACAAACTCACACATTCTAGATATGTAGAAATGCCAGATTTAAAAGTATAAATGTATACTTGATCTTGAAAAGAAGAATAGAAATTTCCAGGTACCAGAAACAAAGAAAATACCCAAAATGGTGAGTAGAATTTGAAGACTTGTGACTCAAAGGGATAAGTGAACCAGATATAGTTCTTAGGATCTGAATTTTAATACTTAAAAGAGGATGAGTCCAGGCTGCAAGTTCTATGTGTAGTGGCAGAGTTAAAACTGGCATACCTGGGAAAGGAGGAAAGCAGAGAAATGAAAAGACTGTCTTCTTAAAAAAAAAATCTAATTGCTGGCCTGAGAAGAGCAATTATGTACTCCTTGCCCCAATTCATAGGTGAAAAGAAAGTCATCCTGAAAAAAAATCAATGACCCTAGACAATGTGACTTGAAAAGAAAAGAAGCAATATATATATATATATATATATAAAATAAAAATAAATAATATATCAATAATCACAATCCATGTAAATGGATTAGAAGCACCTATTTGAAGACAGAGACAATCAGATTAGATATTAAAAATTAAGCTATATGCTGCCTATAAGAGACATACCTAAAACATCGTGAATCAGAGAAGTTATAAGAAAAATAGGGGGATAGAAATAGATGGAACAGGCAAAATGGAATCTAAAGTCAAAAGCATTAATAAAGACAAAGAGATGCATCACTTAATGAATAACAAATCACCATTCACTAAAAAAAGTTCTATGCATCTTAAAATATGGTTCCAAATGTATAAAGTGAATGTTGACAGAATTAAAATGAGAAATAACCTAATCCATAATCATAGTGAGATATTTTAACACATCTCATTTGGGAACTGATAAAGTAGATAAATTTATCAGGGATACAAAAAATTTGAATCAAATGAATAAAACAATAAAATTGAGCTAATATATAAATATATAAAAAAACACTGGCCAATCTGATAAGGCTACATACTGTATGAATCCAACTATATGACATTTTGGAAAAGGCAAAACTACAGAAACAATAAAAAGATCAGTAGTTGCCAGTGGTTGAAGAAAGGGAGGGATGAATCAATGGAATGCAGTATTTTTAATGCAGTGAAACTATTCTGTAAAATACTACAATGATAAGTTCTTGTCATCATACATTTGTCCAAACCTATAGTGTGTAAAACACAGAGAAAACCCTAATGTAAACAGTGGACTTTGGGTGATAATGAAGTGTTTAAGTGAAGGGTCATTTATTGTAACAAATATATGACCATGGTGGAAAATGTTCATAGTGGGAAGAGATGTTGATAGTGGGGGGAAGGGAGTATATGGGAACTCTCTGTACTAACTCACTTTTGCTGTGAACCTAAAACTACTATAAAAAAAAATAAAGCCTATTTGTTAAAAAAAAACTTTAAAAAACACAGAGAAAAGAATTAAAGGCTTTAGAATGAGATCAGATAGCCTAGAATCCCAGCTCAGCTAAATACTAGCTGTGTGTAGCTGTGTGACTTTGGAAAATTTGCTTAGCCTCCTTGTGCCTCAATTTTCTTATTTTGTAAATGAAGATACCTCATAGAGTTGTTGTGAGAATTAAATAAGTTAGTACCTGCACAGTACTTGGCACATAGTATAATAGTAGCCATTGTTGGCACATAGTATAATAGTAGCCCTTGTTACTATCGGAGACTGATGGAAATGAATGGGTTCTTAAATTATTCAAGGATCTAGAACTACATCCTCTCCTAGTAGCTTAATCTAATATCTAGTTTCTCATCCATTTGGATACTTTCTCTTTACAATAGTGAAGCCTGTTTACTCTAGTTTGGACCATTGTAGAACTGAAGAACATGTTTATCATCCTCATAGTAACACTCCAAGAGCTTTGGATGAGATAGGAGCCTGGATTCTAGTCTCATCTCCACAATCACCTAACAGGTTGCCTTTTAGTACTTTATTTTGTGCCTTCCATAAGAGGATAATAATTCCAACCCTACTCTACCTACCTCCCAAAATTGTTGTGAGGACTTTATAAAATAATGTGCCTGATACTGTTTGATAGTTTAAAGGACTCTATAAATGTAAGGGATTAATAGTTACCTGAAGAAATGTTTTAAATTATCTCTTAATCGTCTCTGTTCAAACTTAATTACTCTAACCCTTTTCATGTTCCTCTGAAAATGTGGATATAAATAAAATATTAATTACTTAATTCATTCATTTCACAAACATGAATTGAGGGCCTACTTCGTGTCAAGCACACTATTAGGTGCTGAGGGAACATGATTAATAAAGCATTGTCCCTGCCACCAAGAAGCTTAAAGTCTAATAGAGAGACAAACATGAAAAATAAATGTGTTATATCATGGTAAGTGTTTTGGGACAGATAAAGAAATGCTATGGGAATATAGATAATAGGAGATTTATTCTAAGGGAAGCTATGAAATGCTTCACAGGGAAGGTGACATTAGTGCTGGACTTTGAAGGATAAATAGGAAATTTCCAGATGCAGAAAAGAAGAGCATTTAAGCAGGTGGAATAGCATAAGTAAACTCATGGAGGCATAAAATTACATGGCATGTGTAATGAGGATGATATTTATGCATGGTGAGAGATAAAGCAAATGAAGTGCACTTGGTAGTGAATTATATTTGGAAAATGTTGGCTTTAAGATGCCTGTGAAACTTCTCTTTGGGTGTTATAAACCAATGGAAACATAGATATGGAGTGATTTGGCGGTCATCAGTATATAGGTATTAGCTAGATATGATGGGGGAGACAGAGTGATCTTGAGTAATATTTGTGTTTCTTGTTCGTGTGACTCAGTAGATAACGGTGCCTTCACTGATATAAAGAACATATAGGAAGAGGAATATAGGGGTAGGAGATCACATGGTCCTTTGGACATGTGGATTTTCAGGTACCCATGGGACATCCAGATGAAGATGCTCAGTAGCATTTGAATATATAAATATAATATTCTAGAAAATGAATTTGGTTGGAGATATAGAGATGGTAGCTGAAGTAAAGGAAATGGGTAAAATTGCTCAGGAATAGTGTGTAGAATAAGAATAGGAGCTAGGACAAAGCCATGGTGAATACCAACATTTAACAACTAGGCAGAGGTATGGGTCCAGCAAAAGAGATCAAGGAGGAACTAGAGAAATATGATGAAGACCAAAAGTGTCACAGAAGTCAAAAGAAGAGGATATTTCAAGGGGGGAGAGGCCAACTGTATGAAATACTGAGGACTGAGAGATCAAGTAATATAAGAACTAAGTGCCCATTGAATATTTATTGAATAACTGGTTTTCACTTGCAATTTTCTGGACACAAAGGACTCTGAGAATATCAAACCTGAAAACTAGAAAAAGCACTGACAGTCAGTGCCTTGTTTTCCACCCATCTGGTAACTGATACACCTTCCTCAAGTTCAACAATTATTATATGTGCTCCAACACCTTGGTTTCCCCCTTGCCCTGAGCTGCCCAGACAAGGAAATCACCTGGCTACTTGTTGGAACACTTGTAATCAATTCAAGCAAAGTGAAAAATATCAAAAGCTTAGCCCGTAATGAAACTGACCATATACGCCTCCCCAGGGTGCAGAGGTTTATGAGCTGTGCCTGGACTATGTTAAGAAAATTAAAACTGGGCTTGTAACAAAAAGGCCAAAGTGTCAAGTCACTAAAAGCAGAAAATTCCACTTGCAACACAGATACCCACTCCCACGCTGGTTTATGATGAGAGAAAGTGAAGATTTACAATATGCTTTCCATAAAGTTGTGACAGCCATTGAGCTGGGGCCTCTAGGGCTGCCCAGAGGTTCTACCTCATTATCCAGGGAGAGAGGGCAAAGTGCTTAGTCACAGAACAGGCTTTGTCTTTAAGAGGACCACCTCTTACACCTGGACTTTTTCAGTATTTATACCAGAATTGAAGCAAGAAGTAAGTTGGTTCTTCAGTCTAAGCTCAAGAAACAGTTGTTGTGTACCAACTGCAGATGATTTATTTAAAGTCACTCTTCTGACATCCTTGGAAGCTATACAAGCTAGTATAAGCTAGGTTATGCCGCAGTAAGAAGCAATCTCAAAATTCTAGTGGCTTATAGTAAACATTTATTTTTTGCTCATACTACATATCCAAATAGGTTGGTTAGAAGGCAGTGGGGAGGACACTACTCATAAGCAGATCTTAGTTGTCCTCATTCTGGAATCCTGGCTAACAGAAAAGGAGGTTTGTTGGATGTTGCCAGGTAACGCATCACGTAGAAAAGGGAAAGTGGCAAAGCAAGCACTGGTTCTTCCAGTTCACACCAAGAAGTGACACATGCCACTTCTGTTCATATTTTATTTACCAAAGCAAGTCATATGTCAGAGTTTTATTTTGAAAGGGTGGGAGAGTATCATCCTTCTGTAGGTAGAGGTACTGCAGGAAGGAATGCCAAATATGATTGAAAAATATAATAGCCTATCAGAGAAGACAAAAAAATTGTTAAACCTTGAATAGATTGCTAGGATGGGTTACATTGGCTGACTTTTAGCTCTACTGAATAGTGGATAAATGATCAGGAAAATGATATGGCTTTTAAAATCCATAATGGTAGTACACATCTGATGCTGGCACTCCTACCCACTCCCTTCAAAAAGAACCCAGAACATGGATTGTAAATTTAGTAAAGATCAAAGGGAGAATTTCTCTCCAAAGGGCAGCACCAGTGAGACATACTCAGGTGTTTAGCAAATCCTTTCCACACCACACATTTATCCACTCATTCAACATATATTTATTGAGCATCTACTGTGTTCTCAAGCATTGTGGTAGGTGCTGGGAGAAAAACAACAAACAAACACTTGACCCTCACCTTTATGGAGTTCACAGTCTAGTGGGAGACAGATATTAACACACAAGTTGATACATCATCACAAATTAGGATGAGTGCTGTGAAGAAAATAGAAGTGCAATATGAGCAAAAGAGGTGTGCCTACTTAGATAGGGCTGGTCAAATAAGGCATCTTTGAGGAGATGACATTTAGGTTGAGATTTGAAAGATATATAAGATATATAAGAACCAGAAACAAAGTCACTGATACAAAGAATAAACTGGTCAACCCAGGCATTTCCTCTTTGGCAGCCAACGACTTCTGTTAGTCTTTATTGGAATGAAGCCTCAACAGTGGATTCTGAAATGGTAGCCAAATAGTTGGCAGTGGATATTTTCATGACAGCTATGTCTGGTTTCTCTACTTTGTTTCTGTTTTGTTTTGTTTGTTCATTTCTTTTGTTTTCTAGATTCCATATATAAGTGAAATCATACAGTATTTGTTTTTCTCTGTCTGACTTATTTCACTTAGCATAATGCCCTCCAGGTCCATCCATGTTGCTGCAAATGGTAATAGTTCTTTTTTATGGCTGAGTAATAGTCCATTGTGTGTGTATCTATATATAGATATCACATCTTCTTTATTCATTCATCTATTTATGGACACTTAGGTTGCTTCCATATCTTGGCTATTATGAATAATACTGCAAAGCACATTATCTTTTCCAATTAGTATTTTCACATTCTTCAGGTAAATTCCCAGAAGTGAAATTGCTATATCATACGGTAGTTCTGTTTTTAGTTTCATGAAGAATCTCCATACTGTTTTCCATAGTAGCTGCACCAATTTTCATTCCCACCAATAATGCAAGAGGGATCCCTTTTCTCTACATCCTCACCAGAACTTGCTGCTTCTTGTCTTTTTGGTAATAGCTATACTGACAGGTGTGAGGTATCTCATTGTGGTTTTTATTTGCATTTTCCTAATGATAAGTAATGTTGAGCACGTTTTCATGTGCCTATTGACCATCTGTATATCTTCTTTGGAAAAATGTCTATTCAGGTCCTCTGCCCACTTCTAATCAGGTTATTTTTCCTTTAAATATGGAGTTGTATGAGTTCTTTATATTTTTTGGAAATCAAAAAACCCTTTTTGGATATATCATTTGCAAGTATCTTCTCTGATTTAGTAGGCTACCTTTTCTTCTTGTTGATCATTTTCTTTGCTGTGCAGAAGATTCTTAGCTTGATGTAGTCCCATTTGTTTATTTTTGCTTTTATTGCCCTTGCCTGAGGAGATTGATCCAAAAAAAAAATATTAAGACCAATGTCAAAAAGTGTACTGCCTATGTTTTATCTATGTTTTATTTAAGCATTTAACCCATTTTGAGTTTACTTTTGTATTATAGTGTAAGAAAGTGGTCCAGTTTCATTCCTTTGCATGGAGTTGTCCAGTTTTTCCAACACCACTTATTGAAGGGATCATCTTTTCCCTACTGTATATTCTTGGCTCTTTTGTCATAAATTAATTGCCCATATAAGTATGGGTTAATTTCTGGGCTCTCTATTCCATTCCATTGATCTATGTGTCCATTTTTGTACCAGTAACATATTGTTTTAATTACTTATCATTTTGTAGTATAGTTTCAAATCTGAGACTATGATACTTCCAGTTTTGTTGTTCTTTCTCAATGTTGCTTTGGCTATTTGGAGTCTTTTGTGGTTTTATACAAATTTTAGGATTATTTGTTCTAGTTCTGTGAGAAATGCTGTTGATTTTTTGATAGAGATTTCACTGAATCTGTAGATTGCTTTGGGTAGTATAGCCATTTTAACAATATTGAGTCTTCCAGTCCATAAGCTCAGTATATATTCCCACTTAATTGTGCCACCCTCAATTTATTTCCTCAGTATCTTATGGTTCTTAGAGTACAGGTCTTCCAACCTTCTAATTAAATTTATTCCTAGATACTTTATTCTTTTTTAAAATTTGCATTCTTTTTTATTGAAGTATAGTCAGTTTACAAGATTGTGTCAATTTCTGGTATACAGCATAATGTTTCAGTCATATATATATATATATATTCATTTTCATGTTCTTTTCATTATAGGTTACTACAAGATAATGAATATAGGTCCCTGCACTAAATTTGTTGTTTGTTTATTTTTAAATTGATATAGATTGATTTTTGAATGTAGTAATATTATAATTATTGTATCTAATAGCTGCTGAACACTTACAACCTTATCTTAATCCTTGCAAAATCCATGTGAAATGGGTACTATTATTATCACCCTGACTGTACAAATGAAGAAAACAAGCTCAGAGAGGTTAAATGACTTGCTAAAGTCACACAGCCAATATGAGGTAAATCTGGGAATTGAACCTAGAACTGGTTAACATCATTTCTCATATCTTTTCAGTCTTTTCAGTCTGCTACCCTCCCTTCAGGTGCTGATCAGAAATTCCTTAGAATATGAGCTTCTACCATTGTATAAATAAACAGGGGAACTTGACTATAACAAGTAGGTTTTATCAAAGGTAAGGATTCTCTCTCTCCTGGTCTTTTATTTGAACAAAAGTCCCTTTCCTGGAAGTCATCAAAACTGACTGTTGAATCAGGGCCAAAGCTCTTTGGAAATGCCTTGAGATCCATGGAGTGGGTGGAGGTAGCAGAAGGTGTAATGATCAAGCTCAATTATTCTAAGTTCCAAGATCCACATTCTAAGGGTGGCTGTCAGAGCCTCCTGTCCCAGAAATGATACTGTCCATCAAGCTGCCCTTAAAAGGATTCATGTGTGTGCAAAATCCATCTGACTTTCTCCTGTAGTGACATAATGGAATCAAGGACTCTCTGGTGACTCAGAAGGGGCTTTCACAGCAGAGTAAGAAAAACTACTTCATGTAACTGTTTTCCCCAGATGATTAAATTAAACATCTTTCCTTGTTGTTGGATTTATTTTTCACTTTTTAAAATAAACAATCCCAGGATTTTTTTCCCTCTCTAGTCTCCTTATTACTATACCACAGACAAGAGAGACATTTGACACAAACAATTTGGGAGCAGAATTTACAGTGTTTATTAGATTTCCCTTTGTTTTCTTGGTTAATCCAAATAAACATTTCCCTCCTCTTTTAAAGGAAAAAAGTATCTGGGGCCAACTTTTTCAGATCACTTCTCTCTCTCTCTCTTTTCCCAAACCCCCAACCCCTACCTCCATCTCATGGTATCTCTTCCTCCACAAGTTCCCCAACTCATTGCTGTTTTTGTTATGTTTTGTTTTTACTTCCAGAAGAAATTTCAGAGAAAGGCACATGTTCCAGCTTCTCCAGTTCTTATTTCTCCCAAGAATGGCTCCAATGACTATTCCTTGTACTATCTTACTCAGTAGACTCAAGTTTTGTATTTACCTCCCTTCCCTTCAAACCCTCTGATCCCCTCCTAACCAATCCATAACCGTATATGGCCATTTCACTTTCAAGGTATCAAAGAAGGGGATCATTTCTTGTTTTTTGGCCTCCAGTGAGTCCAAAGCCTGAGAGATTTCCTTTATTTGGTTTCCTGGGCTCCCTTGATCTATCTCCTCAATTTTCATCTCTGTATCCGAGGCTCTTAGTCAGTTGAACAAGCTCTCAAATGTTCATCTAAAGCAGAGGTAAGAAAAATAAATAAACCAGGGTCCCATGTTCAGATGTCTCTAATCCAAGTTCTGTGGAGGTGAAGGGACACCATTCTGGAAAAACAATTGGGTCAGACCGGAGCTGCCATTCAGCAAACAGCTGCCTTCTTGGCACTAATAACTACTTGTCCTATTTACTCATTGAGTCAGAATTTTAGATCCCTTTCTCTCACAGTCACAAGTTCCTGACAGGGAAACTATGAGGAAATGGGGAGGCACATTGACTGTCCTTTTCCTAAGGATGGGAATAACCTGAGCAGGTGTGACCAAGGGGAGCGGGGAGAGATCCTAGGGGCACAGGGCTCCGGGTCCCTGCAAAGGGTGAGTAAAGAATCACCTTGCAGCAGGAGGAAGGCCTCAGGGTAGGGAGATTGAGGTCTCTCGATCTACTATAAAGAACTACATTATCTTTCAGCTTGAGATATATGAAGATTCTCAAAATCGGAAGAAGCTATCTGAGCTGCTGAGGTACTACACATCTGCTTCTGATAATGAGATGGTTTCTTAATCTGAGACTACTGTGGCTATATTACAAAATTACTCCAGGCTCACCCTAGGCAGGCTCTAATCCCACATCATGCCCTCCTTAGCCAAATACCTCTCCCTGTCATGTCCAGTTTATTCTACAGATGTGTTCAGAAGTACTGGTGTATCCTGGCCATCTTATATACTGTGGATTCTATTTTTCTCACAGAGAAGTCTTTAAGGAACAACAATGTTTGGTTGAGCAGACCTTAGCTAGTAGGACATTCTGCAAGACAAGAACACATTTCCCAGTCACCATTAGTTAATATCCTCTTTATGGCTCCAGAAATGTATTTCCAAGTAATAAAATATGCTGATTGGCTGAATCACAATAACTAGTCTGGACTAGACTAGGCTAAGCAGAGGCAAGCATTATGAGATATTCATAACAGTAAGGTTGGTTGGAATGTCAGCATCTCCTCCATCACATCCTTCTCCATCCCTCCAATTATGCACATAATGGGACAGGAGGTAGCCAAATACACATGTAGCTGGCAAAGAAAAAACTAAGATAGCAGATAGCAGAAATAGAGCGCATGCTTGTGGGAAAGGGGAGGAAAAGAAGAGGGAATAAGACAGGCCATCACATAGAAAGGTGCTCAAGGCTTCAGGAATTGCCTCTGGCTAGACAGGAATTGACACCTGGGTTCCAAGAAGTCTGACAAGCAGCTAAATCAGGTGATTGGAGAAAATTGGGTTAAAGACCAATGACAGAAGGGCCATCCTGATCAGGAGCTATCTCCTAGAGAATGAGTTGTCCTTTGGAGGTGAGTTATACCAAAAGTCCTTCTTGAACAGGAATAACCCCTGGATACTACAATTCCAATAATAACCAGTCAACAGTTATTAAGCTTCTATTATGTGTCATGTGTGATTGGGGTACTAAGATACTAGATCATGAGGTCACAATCCAGTGGTGGAATTTCAATCACAATCCAGTGTAGTCACCATCTCCCAGTCACTCTGCTAGTCCTAGGGAATCAGCAGTGAATAAACAATTATGGCCTTTAGAGACAGCTATGTGTTTACCAAAATCCTTTCCCTCTTCTTCCCAGGTACATAACTAGACTATATTTCCCACCCTTCCTTACAGTTATATGTGGTTATGTGATTGAGTTCCAGCAAACAGAAAGTAAATGGAAGTGATGTGTGCCATTTAACGGATCTGGCCCATAAAAACCACCTTAGGTGAATGATTGTCTCTCTCTTCTCCCATTAATGGGCTGGATGTAGATTCTCAAGAGGACATTAGAAGCCACATGTTAAAGATGCTAGCACCTCCACTGGCCTGCCATCACCCACCCTGCCATCACTAACTGAACTTTATAAGAGTGAGAAGTAACTTCTACCTTGTTATACTATTGAGATTAAGATTTGAGGGTTTATCTCTTACTGAAGTTTGCATTAAATCAATACCAAAATCAGAGGTCCATGGAGCTTACAGCCTAGTGGGTATATAGTAGAAGAGTGTCTAGAATCCTATGGAAACATAGAGGACAGAATGATCAACTTGGTCTAGGACAATAGCAGCAGACTTCATAGGTTATAATCTTTGAGATGAGTCTTTAAGGGGAAAAAATTCCCCACAAGAGACAATGAGTTAAGTTGAGGGCAGCGTATGCTAAGGCACCCAAAGTGAGAGAAGTCAAGTATGGTTGAAGAGCAGAAGGCAATAGGGTTAGGGGAGGTCCTTGGGGATTCAAGCACTGATGAGAAATGAAAAAATGCCACACCACTATGTGGACAGAAGTCTATGTGATCCTAGGTATCAGTACACTTGGAAACATACGGAAGTTTGGGGTGGGCCAGCATGAGACAGTTTCCTTCATGAAGTAAATCCAAGCCAGCTCCCAGATAGGACCAAGGGCCAAAAATGATGGCTTTGACCTCAGTTCTTGCTGAACTCCATGATTCCTATCCTGCAACCCATCCCTCAACTTTCCCACCCTTATCCACTGGAAAAGGAGCCCAATGAGTAGTCTTGTCCTCACCCCCCCCCCCCAGTTCACAGGAGTTGCTCTTCTGGGCAATAATCCACAGGCTGTGCTCTGCAGCTGTAGCCCGTGAACAACTTCCAGGAGGCAAGATCCCTGGAGCTAGGAGTTGAAGGGAAAGAGCAACCACCTGCATGTTTTGTTGTGTCTGATTAATCTCAGACAAATATTACAATGCTTCATATGTTCCTGGACAGCTCTCCAACATCCTGCAGTTAGCCTTAAATGGATATGCTCCACACAGGAAGATAGAATGAGGGTGACTCTGATCTGAGGGTGTAGATAAACAAATAAAACTATAGACTGAAATGGAAGGAAACTTTGAGATCACCCAGTTCAAATGCCTTGTGCAACAGATGAGAAAACAGGTTCAAGGAGGGGTCATGGCTTGCCTTACATCACAGAATGAGTCAGTAGCACAGACAGGACCTCCAGGTCTCAACTCCCAGCCCAGTGTTCTTTCAACTGTACTCATCAAGCATCTAGACCAGTTGGAAGAAGGATGCTGAGAGTTACTAATGAAGGAAATGGTGGGAGGTTCCAAGGCAGGTAAGCTTAACATCTGGCCAAAATGTTACAGACAAGGCTTAGTCATGTGCTTTCCTTGTATAGTCTTTCCATTGGGTCGCATACATCTGAAAACAATAGGCAGAGGAAAAATTAATTTGAGCCCCATTCACTTTGTAGAGGAAGGAGACAGTCACCTCTGTGATCTGGTTTGAGGGGTGCAGAAAAGGCCTTTCTGCCCCAGATGATCTTTCCTATCAGCCTGCTATTTCAGGTAAGTATTGACTTTCCTGGAGATTGCCTCTAAAAAAGCCTTGGAGAGAAAACTCTGAAGGCTGTTTCCAGCTACTAAAATCTTAGTATGAATTAGGCACAGATTTTATTTCCAGGGGTTTTATTAATTCATATGGAGGAAAGCAGCAAATAATGTAAGCCAAGGGCCAGACCAATAGGTCATGTGGTGTTTGGACTTCTTTAGAACTTTCCTGTCCACCTAGAGAAAGTATCCCAGCTTTGGAGATTAACTGCAGTGAGAAAATAGCCCAGAGACCTGGATGGGGCCTAGAAATTCAGGTTGCCTCCTACTGCAAGTTCCAGGGAGCTCTGTTGTGTGCATGCTTTAATCCTAATCACTGCCATCCAAAGGTCTCGCTGGTCATGCCCTTGAACTTGCCACACAAGGAGTCCTCTCTTCACTTCTTTCTGCACCTGGATTCACAGCAATCATTCTTGCTCCTCATCCCTGGGGTTAATATAGTGAGGCATAGTTTACAAAACTCTCTCCCTGTACCTTGTAAGACAAGTAAGAGAGAGGGTCTTATGCTCCTCACTTTACAAGTGGGAAACCTATGGCCCAGAGAGATTAAGTGACTTGCCCAAAGTCACAAAAGCAATAGAGGTAATTGTCAAGTCAAACTGGAACCCAAGTGTTCTGTCTCCAAACCCTGTCTTCCTTCTCTACATTGGTATTCCTGAAGTGTTCTCCACAGAGCACAAGTTCATTAAGAATTACATTGGAAGAAAGAAGAGATCCATGATCTAATAATCACTTACTTCTTTTTCTACTCCCCTTGTGATGATACACGAGGTACATCAGCCTATTGGAGGCTTTGAGATGTAATCTGTATAATTCAGACTTTCCAAAAGAGTATTTATGAATAAGAACAGTTCACATTAATTAAGTACTTAGAGTTCCAGGCCATGCACTATGTATTTTACATGCAGTAGTTTATTATATCCACCAAACAGTCTTATGGTCTTAGTACTGTGCTTCTTCTGATTTTACCAATGACAAGACCAAGGCCTAGAGAGATGAGGTGACTTGCCTCAGTAGGGAAGTTCGCATAGTAGGAACATGACTAGAAAGGTTCTTAAACCCAGCCGTCAGATCCTATGCAATATTTGGCCACGAAAATTTTCTGCGCACAAGCCCTCTTTACATCCCAGAGAACTAGCCTCTTACAGAATCAATGTTAGGAATGTAGTTCCCCCGTTCACCAACCTTTTAACAATAACCTTACGTTGCTCTTACTGCTTCATCTCTCAACACCCAGAATCACCCAGAAAAGGTGTTACTTTCTACCACTGAGCACAGAACCTACACGCTGGAAAATCAGACTGCTGTTTGGCTACAGGAGGAGAGAGAAAGGTGTAGAGAGCATCAGCACTGTGCCAGTAAGGCAACCAGAGACTGGGCCCTGAAAGATGAGATGCCACCAACTAAACAGGCCTGTTTCACACTTTTGTTCTACATGCTCAGAGGCAGAATCATAACAGAGTTCTCAGTTGAATCAGTCAAACGTGTCTTCTCTCTACCCAGCAGGGCAACTGGAATGATACAAATCCACTGTGGGGCTGCCGCTGATTGCAATGCCAAGTAAATGGATCAAGGTAGGTCAGCTCAACTGAAAGCAGCAATTGAAGTCACTGGGTAGTGGTCCTGCCACTGGGTGTGCATGCACACACACATACACACACACACAGATTCAATATGCCAGAAAGACTGGCTAATGAGGTCAGTTCAGTCAAACAACCAGTCAATTTAATGGCGAGGGGGAAAAAGTAAGTCAAAGGAGATGCTTGACTAAACTAGTGAATCAATTCAATACAGTCATTCAATCCATAGAAAAGCTCCAGTAGACACAGTTCAGTTGTCTTTGGGGAAATAGCAATAATGAAGCACAGGACCCAGGAAAAGAGAGGTGAATTGCAACACAAAGAATTTATGTTAAATGTCAGGGAAAGTTTTTTGACAATGAAAGGGTGTCCAAATGGCTCCTTTGGAAGGAATTTCACAAGTGAAAAACAGTGGAAAATTTTCAGTAGAGAAACAAGGCAGGAGACAATATTTGCAACACATGAGACAGATGAAGAGTTGACCTCCTTCATATTTTTAAAGGCTCTTACAATTTGATATGAAAAAGACAACCCACACAATAGAAAAACAGCAAAGATTATGAACCAGTGAATCACTGCAGAAAATCTCTAGCTGCTAACTCAGAATCACAGCAGAGTGTCTCAGAATGCAAATGGCAAAGACATATATGATAGTACAAAATACTCAACTTCACTAGCAGTCAAAGAATCACACATTAATATAACAAAGAAATACATTTTATCCTTTACATTGCAAAGATAAAAAATTAAAAGATTGTCAGTATTCAATATTGGCAAGCATCTTCATACACTGCTAGTGGGAATGTGAATTATTTTTTCTGTTCTGGCAGAACAAAAAATCTTATAAAAATCTTAAATATACATACTCTTTGGTCCAGCATTCTCACTGTATACATGGAGAATTTAAAAAGCACAAGTATACAAGGAATGTAAATCAGCATTAGACAGAGTGCAAAAAAAAAATGCAAACAACATATTATCCCTCAATAAGGGGTAGAATAAATTAAGGTACATCCATGTAACAGAATATTCTTCAGGTATTTTTTAATTGATTATACCTATACTGTTGACCTGGAAGAATGTCCATGATACATTGGTAAGTAAAAATAGATTATAAAATAATGTATATGGTTGGTTTCATTTTTGCAAACCAAAAAAGGGGAGAAGCCTATGTGTCTATGTGTGCCTGTATATACAGAAAAGTATGGAAATACACACATCAAGATGATAATATATATTTCATTAGGAAGATAGAATTGGAGGAGGAAGAGGGGAAACAACTATTTTTTTTCCTTCATACATTGCTTTACTTTTTGTTACCATGGACTGTATTACATTTTTGAAGTAGAAAACATTAGCATTTTTATTTAACATGGAGGGGATATTACCTTTTCTAGTTAGCAAAAAATAAAGTGAAAATATTTCAGGCCTTTTCCACCTTTAAAATACTTTTTCCCAATACTCCAAAGTCTATTTGGAAATGACAGATGGCACTTTCCCACTCCTAGAACCATTCTGTGCAAATCCAAGAGAAAGAATCCTTTCTCCCCACTGATTAGAATGTCTGTCACAGTGGAAGCTGGGCTCTTGGAAAGCTATGTTGTGGAATCAGGGCCAGAAGCCAGTACTGACGCCCGGGGTCAGATGACAGAGTATATGCTCCTTGCACAGGGTGTGTGACTACAACTAAAATATGAAAAACCTAATTTCTAATGTGTCTCATAAGCCAGTTCTAAAAGCATTTCCCAAAAAAGAAGTCCAAAATATTTGGGCAGTAGTGGCTGCTTTGGTATAAGCATGTTCCCCCAAGGTTGCTATTTGGAAGGACAACACTCAACCACTTCAAAGTGATTCTCATCTGTTAGTGTAAAATGTTCTGGTCTGTTGATATAAAAAACACAAAAAAGCAGTCTCGTTTTATGGCCCTACCAATTCTGCTAAGTGCAATAACTATCTAACCCTGGATATTTGCACTTTTAATTCAACCTTTATGGGAATTTCATGTGACTTATTGCAGAGCTATCCTGTTGTCACTGCACTTTCAGGGACCTGGGTCCTACGTAGTGGAAGCTGACTTCATTTGGAAAACCCGAAGGGCACTGTGGTTACTACTTCTACTACTACCGCTACTGAGAGAAGCTACCATTTCTGAGTGCCTGTTTACCATGTGCCAGGCATTGTGTCAAGTGACAAAGAAATTGAGTCACGAGGGGGCTGAGTAACTTGCCTAAGGCCACACAGCTAGAATAATTTGGAGCTAGAGAATGAAACCAGTCTGATTGAAAAACCCTTTGCCCTCACCCTCTTTGTTATATACCTTAAAGGGCCACAGTGGTTCTCCAGCTTCAGCTTTTAGTCCATTCATTCATTCATAGAATAATTCTACCACATTTACTGAGCATTTACTATGTGTAAGCCGTTGTGCTGGGACTACAGAGAAAAGTGAAATACCATTTCTACTCTTGATAAATTTATATTCTTGTGTAGAATAGAAGTAAGCAACCATAGCATAATGTAGTATGACAATGTAATATACACCAGGAACCAGAATGCTTGGGAACAAGTATGAGGAGCCCCAGTCCTGCCTGGCAGCAGGAAGAAGACAACTGTTTTATTTTTTTTAACATTTTTTTATTGATTTATAATCATTTTACAATGTTGTGTCAAATTCCAGTTTAGAGCACAATTTTTCAATTATACATGAACATATATGTATATATTCATTGTCACATTCCTTTCTCTGTGAGCTACCATAAGATCTTGTATATATTCCCCTGTGCTATACAGTATAATCTTGTTTATCTATTCTACAGTTTTGAAATCCCAGTCTATCTCTTCCCACCCCCACCCCCTTGGCAACCACAAGTCTGTATTCTATGTCTATAAGTCTATTTCTATTCTGTATTTATGCTTTTTTTCTTTTTTTTTTTTTAGATTCCACATATGAGCAATCTCATATGGTATTTTTCTTTCTCTTTCTGGCTTACTTCACTTAGAATGACATTCTCCAGGAGCATCCATGTTGCTGAAAATGGCATTATGTTGTCGGTTTTTATGGCTGAGTAGTATTCCATTGTATAAATATACCACCTCTTCTTTATCCAGTCACCTGTTGATGGACATTTAGGCTGTTTCCATGTCTTGGCTATTGTAAATAGTGCTACTATGAACATTGGGGTGCAGGTGTCATCCTGAAGTAGGGTTCCTTCTGGATATAAGCCCAGGAGCAGGATTCCTGGGTCATATGGTAAGTCTATTCCTAAGGACAACTGTTTTAGGTCCAGAGAAGGCTTGATTTGAAACAGACCATCTCAACATGTATAAAGGTCAAGTCATGGATCCTGACTTTTCTTTAGTATTTTTGTTAGGATCTAGAAAGGATATGATATAAGAAAGCACCTTAAAAAGGAAAAAGTGGAAAGAGCCATGTGAAAAGAATACAGTCGTTCCTTTAAAAACAAGTTGAGAAACATTAAATCCCTGAAATTAGTATGATGTGGTTGGTCATTAGATACTTTCACTAATGCAATTAGAAATAAAAGCAAAGCACTTGATGAATTGTAAGCAGAGCAAAGCTATCAGAGCATGGAAGTTGCTTGAACTGCTTGAAATATGCAAACAGGTAACCATGGGTCAGCTTTTTGGTATCTGATGTGTGTGAGAAAGATTCTCTATCAAACAGAGTAATTACTATCTGGCGTAGATTATTTGAAGTTTATTGTGAGACAGGGAACTAATTGTATCTCAGAATTTATGTTTTTTTTTAATCTTTATATTATCTTTTCTTTGAAAGACACAATATTTAGAGATAATAATGGATGCTGTTATTTTAATAAGTTTTCTTTCATAGGATAAAGAGAGATTGGGTCATGTTAATCTAGCTTCTCTTAGTTTCACATTAGAAGATGACTGTGGAATGGGCAGACAAGACCCAAATGTTCACTTAAGCTGAAAAACCTTGTCATTATCATGGATCTATACAGACAAAGGGGTCAAATTTACTCAGGAGGTTAACGAGTGCTGCTAAGGAGAAGAGAAAAAGGGTATGAGTATGAGCTCATTAGACTGAGCCAGGTGTAGAAAAAAAGAAAAGAAAAAGGAATCAGCTACAGCTTGCCAGCACTAAGTCAGTGAACACCAGCTTTGTGGAGAATGGTGCACCATCAACCCCTAGAATAAGGCATACTGAGAACAAGTGATGACTTGGAATTCATAGCTTATGTGGAAAACTTTCTGTTCATCCACTGCATCAGGAGAGCTTCCCTCAAGTAGCTCAATAACTTGATTGGACTTGTAGTTTGGTTCCTTCAGGGTGCTTTCTGCCATTCTAAGAGAGCGAGCGAGCAAGAGAAAGAGTGTTGGAAATAGTCAACATATACCAGCAATCTATTGCTGTGTAACCAATCACCTCAAAACTTAATAATTTAAAACAACACTTATTTGGCTCATAATTTTGTGGGTCACCTGGGTGGCTCACTGCATTGGGATTAGAGTGAGGCAAGTGAAATGCCCTAAGGCACAAAATTTAAGGAGGAATCCACTCTTAGGATCATGCAATTGTCAACTCTGTACTTGTATGATCCTCAGAATGAATGCGTCCTTAAAATTTGTGCTCTAGACATTTCACTTGCTTCACCCTAGTGCTGGCCCTGATGATTCTTCTGATCTAAGCCAGTGGGGGTTGTCCTTGCTGGTTTCTTTTATTCTGTGGTATGGTGGTCAGGTGGATGGTACATCAGCTAACAGCTAGATGATCTAACATAGTCTCACTTACATGTCTGGCATTTGGTAGGCTATTGACAGAGGCAATAGGGGTGACTGAGCCCCATATGTCTCTTCATTTAGCATACTAGCACAAGCTTCTTCACCTGCTGTCCTTTACAGATTCTTGTAAGCAGTGAAAGAGAGCAAGTCCCAATGTGTGAGCAATTTTCAAGTCTCTGTTTGTATTACATGTGCTACTTGTTCTAATGGCCAAAATAAGTCACACAACCAACTCCAGAGTGGGAGTGGAAGGAGATTATACGAAAGCATGCAACAGGGATATATGAGCAAATTGTGACCATTACTATACCACAATGTCAAACAATAAATTACGGAAATTGAAGAGAATGGCTGTGCTGAATGCATCAACTGAATAAATTACTGATTTGTAACCAGGAGAGCACCAGAAGAAGGATTCTGTCCAGACTGCATTGGCCAGTCAGGAACTTCCTCACTAAAGAAATTAGACTGCATTGATGCAACATATGCATTCCTCAGAGTTTCAAACATGGGCTTTCCAAGGACTTGTCCCATTTGTGACTTGTTCCCTAAATCTCCACCTGATAAGAACCCTGAGAAGGACATCTTCAACACTCCCACAAGGCACACACCACAAGAGAAACCAGCAATTTGTCCCCTGGAAGAGGCTGAGAATCCTTGTTTTAAAGGAAAAGGAGCCTTAATTCTTAACCCTAAATACATAAACACCATTTTACCATGGGATATAAGCACTGCTTCTGTTTGAAGCTCAACTGCTCTCCAAATCCGCATCTAGTTACATAAAAAAGTTACCATTTTCCTAATTGGTTATGGGTAGAATTTGGCAAATAAACCAATAAAAATATCTGAACATTTACTACTCTTTTTAACCTCACCTCCTATTTAGCTAACGCACTCCAGTTCTATCTGGAATTTAGATCCTGACACAGTCAACCACATTGCCTCAAATCTGTCTTATAGGAACTCTATGGCCATTTTGATAGTGAGGAAATATCCTTTGTTCTTGTCTTGGGAACTCTGAAGAGCAGGATTCTGAAGAGCATGTTCCTTGCCTGCTAGGAGCTTTAACACACCGACAACTCCGATGTGTGCAAACAGGAGGACAAGGGAACAGTTAGATGATTGTGGAATCAGTCACTTTACATGGTGTACAAACATATCCTGAAACAAGCCATTTGGAGCAATTGTCAAAGATATCTAAATTTGGTATGAAAAGTGTCAGCAGTCTCAGTCACTTTTTCTTCCTTGGAAATCATTCCAAGCAAAGAGGTTCTGAGAGGCTCATTTTCACTTGGTGGAACCAAAGAGCACATTATTCACTGGTGAGATGAGCTGGCTATATTTTATCCATTGACAGTTATTCCCCCAGGCAGATCATCAAAATGCAGCTGTTGGAGTAATTATGGGAAATGTATTCACATACATGTGATGTGGGTCATCTTCAGAAGAAAGACCAGGCAACTGAGGTGGGGCTTATTGTGAATATGCACAGGAACCTTATTTGAAGAAAACTCACAAATTGTTGGCTTACCAAGGAATCTGAAGCAGTAACGGGAACACTGGGGAGAAGAGTGTCTCAGACCTCTCACCACACACAGCTTACCCAAGAGGTAGATCAGTTCCACTAAGAGCCAGCTCATTCTCTAAAACATTAGGTATTTTCCTGCCATTATTTAGGAGCAACTTTTCCCTTTCACCGAATTTTCACTGTAAATGAGAAAGATAAATAGGTTCTTTCAAAACTGAAAGCAATTAATTCCAGCATCAAACATTTCCAAAACCATTTCCATGACCTTCCCTATGATCCCTAACAACATTGTTCATTCTAGGTCAAAACATTCATTTAAGGAGCAGTGTTCTACATCTGCTTTTTGGATGCTCACACTGATTTAATAGGCTTTGGTGGAGTTACCTCTCAATTTTTGAAATGCAATTGGTTTTGGTCCCAATTGGGTGTAGAGGAAGGTGACATCACTAAGACATTAGGTTTTATCAAGATAATTATTCTCTAGCATACACTTTGGGAAGAAGAAAAGTCACTGACTACACGAGGGTAGATAATGCAGGGTTTGAATACTAAGCAGAAGAGCTCAGGCTGACCTTACCCCTCCCAGACATACTCTCTACTACATTTATACTGATTATCTCATTGTCATCCTAGCTTCTGTGTTTCTCACTCCTATAATTCCTATGTAGTCTCTCTACCCAGAAATACTTTCCTCTGTTTCCTTTGTCTATCAAAATCTTAATAAGTTTTTGAAGCCTAGATTAAGTCCCATATCTTCTGAAAATCCTTCCTTGACTGCCACCAGACTAAGGACATCTCTCCCTTTTCACAAACAGTAACACCTACACTAGCTCTTGGTGTACCTCTTGTATTGTTCTATGCCTATAAGTATTAGCCCTTCCTCCCTAAATAGATTCTAAGATGCTCAAAGGCAAGAACCACATATGTTATGTTGCTCCTGAAATACTCTCTTTCTATACACACACAGTGGCTATATAAGAGCATATTGTTCGAAGCAAACAATAAATATTTGTTCTTCATCTATGTGTCAGTAGGTGGTCAATAAAGACTTGAGTAGGTCTTTTAATGAAAGCAAAGTCCTCAGAATTGTTCTGAGGCAAACTTAGAGAAACAAAATAGATTGTTTCCCTGGCTGATAAATCATATTCCAACACCACTGGCTAAACTGATTTGCCCTATATGGAGAATTTGTGGAGAGGTGCCAACTTTGAGGGAGAGTGATGACTTCTGTTTTTCTACATGTACACGTAGTCATTTTGGTTGAATAATTAGTTAAGTGACTGGGGTTTATGGACTATTATTTTTTACTTTTCAACCCATGGTTATTACGTCAGACAGATATAACCTCAGTGGTAAGACAGCCATAGAGCCAAGCTAACCCAGTGAGAATGAGCAGTATCACCACAGCCAGGATGGCAGTCTGGGGAGATCAAAAGAGCCCTAAACTAGGGAATCAGGAAAGCCAAGCTCGAGTTTAATCTCAAGTCTAGCTGAGTGACTGATGGATTGGTCAGTTATTGCTTTGAGTCTGAGTTTCCTTATCTATAAAAAGATGACCAATAGCCCAAAAAGACTGTAAGAAGATAAAAAGTCAATGCATCTTAAAACTGGCTGAGACAAGGTCTGAACAGACAAACAGCAGGAAATTTTTTTACCAGTTCTGGGCTGTACCACAGCTACAGCCCACTAAGTGTAGCTAATAGGCATTGGGAACAGTCCAGTGCTGTAGAGTTTATCCATCTGACAAGGCCAGGCACACTGTGCCTTATGAACCCAAGCTGTGTTGAAACCCAAGCCAGTGTTTAACTTATCACTATCTCAGTTCACTCGTATGTCATCCAAGTCTCATGGAAGGAGATGTTCTTTTCAAGCAAGAAATTTTACTGAATGCCATAAATATAAGCTGTCACCCCATCTCAAAGTTTTCAGGTTTGGTGTTGCTTAAAATACTTCTCTTTTATGGAGAAATTCAAATGCTCTTCAATTCCACAGGCTGTGTTCCATCACTGTTTCTGTGTTGAGGGGACAGAGGGATGAAGAATAATTACTCTGGTCAGACAAGAGTACTGAGACAAAAAAAGACACCTCTAACAACGTACAGATAGTGTTAACTGAGTAAATGGGTTAAGCCAGCATTTAAAAAATTCACATGAACTGTTATTCATTCAGCAGATGCTTTCATGAGTAGATACTCTGTCAGGATTTGTGCTATGTGCTGCTTCAGGAGAAGACAAAGTAAGGTGGTTCATCTCTATCCAGAATCCTGCCTCTTAATCTGACTGCCTTTCATGGATGCCATGGTTAAGATGCTAGGAAGATTAAGGCTGTAGTTTGATCTCCTTGGACCTCTGAGTCAAAACCCCACAACTCTCACAGTCCTAGAGGATAAACCCTTACACTGCAGTCTTCATCACATTTCTCAGTCATCAGAGGCAAGGTGCAAAAATATTAAAAAGAGACAAGTTAAAAAGTGAGAAAAGCAAGCAAAAATGGTACTAAGAATGTAAACATAGGAGAATTAAAAATAGCCATGAAAATCAGATTAGTCAGCCTCAAAAAGGTCAAATGAGTCAACTTTTCCATGAACTTTCATAGACTATATACTTCTTTCCTCAGCCAAGCCTGGTATTCTTGGACCTCCAAGGCTCTAACCCACTGTGGGAAGGCCCAGGGGTAACCATTAGGGACATGGAAATCCCTAAATTGAATCAATGTTGGTGTCTAAGAACAGGAGAAAGAATCTTATGCAGGAACTCAGTAATCATTTGTTTAATGGTCCATTTGTAGGCACTGGGGGATCTAAAATGACATAATGGTTACTCTGCAGCTAAAAAGAATATTCAAAACTGATTATCCAGTGGTGGGTGACACTTAGAAATTCAGGTACAAAGCCAATATCCAGGAAATAGGTTGACGGATAGCTGGGCCCCAACCACTGGGTTAAGGGTTAATGACAGGATCCCTGTCCCAAGAGGACATAGACAGAGTGGAACTGGAGGTACTAGATAGTTAAACAAGACAAAATGAGTAATCAGAAAATAAGGCTGCAGGACAGTTAGAATTGGAACACAAAGTCAGGTCTCACCTAAAACAAGGTTAACCTAATGCCCTTTTCCCAGAGTATTAGACTAGGAGACTGTTAATCCTTCCTGACCAAGGCTAGGTTTGGTCCTTGAGAACAAATGGAGCTGAAGCCTACAGGAGGAAATCAAGTAACTTCAGCTCTGGGAAAAGGAGAGTACAGAGGCTCTGAAGTAGACAGCATTTGATACTCAAGAGTCCTGCCATCTGATAGGAAGCAATAAAAAGAAACAAACCAAGGTTTTATTGGCTCACTGTGTCATCCTTTCCCAGAGCACATTTATATTTTAATCCAAGATAAGAAATAAGTAGAGTGCCCATGTAAATATATTTCTGGATGGAGTTGGGGGTAAGGAGTGCAGACAGCAAGAAGAAATCTAGTGTACATACTCAATATGTGGAATTTAAAAAAAAAAAAGAAGAAAAGAAAAAAGAGGACACTAATGAACTCATCTACAAAACAGAAACAGACTCACAGACCTGGTAAACAATCTTATGGTTACCAGGGGAAAGGGAGTGGGAGGGGATAAATTTAGGAGTTTGAGATTTGCAAATGATAACCACTATATAAAAAATAGATTAAAAACAAATTTCTTCTGTATAGCACAGGGAACTATATTCAATATCTTGCAATAACCTTTAATGGAAAAGAATATGAAAAGGAATATATGTATGTATATGATTGAAAAATCATGCTGTACACCAGAAATTGATACATTATAACTGATTATGCTTCAATTAAATAAAAAGAAAGAAAGAAACCTAGTGTACCTAAATGGCACCTTGTCTAGGCATCCCAGAGATACAAATTGCCTATTTTTTATAAGGGAGGCATCTGAAATTTTTGCCTGGATTGCATCTTGAGACTATATGCTGGGAAGATGGACCTTCATAGAGTTGAATCCACTTGCCCATCCCTACGTCTGAGAGAAAAAGAAGGCATGGAACAAAGAGGCTGAGGCCCACCCACAGACTTGAAAGCAACCACCTGAAGTCCATCTGGATTTAGGTTTTCCATTTTAGGAATCAGAAACAGTTGACCAGAAACTATTACATAAGAAGTTGTAAATTTTACAACTTGGCTCTGTGTTTGCTATTTGTGCTTGTTCTCCTGGAGTGATCAGCCTTCAAACCTGTCAAGCAGCAAACTTTTTTGGTAAGTTATCAGATAGTAAATATCTCAAGTTTTGAGGCTGCATGTAGTCTCTTGTCACAACTACTCAACTCTGCCACTATAGTGCAAAAGCCATCACAGACAATATGTAAACCAATGGATGTGGCTGTTCCAATAAAACTTTATTTACAGAATGCCCAGATTTGGACAGTGGACTGTAGTTTGCCAACACCAGCTCGAGATCCTTAAATGGCTTGTAGGCTTATCATTAGAAGCATCAGCAGAGATGAGAGGCCAGGGTGATTGCCATCAACTTTACAACCAGGTTTAGCAGGAAAGAGTCCAAGCTTGGCAGCTATGGAGGAAAGGGAAACAGAGACTTCAGGCCCTGCTGCTACAAGGAAAGAAAGGATCCCAGAAAGTAGGTCTGGCTCTTGGAATAGACACTGAGTTTGAACAGTGGCAGGCCCTGTGTGGTGCTCTCTGGGGGTGCCTCACATGGGGCCTCTGAAATCACAGCACACAACTACCTCCTCTGTTTGTCCATGTGGCCAGTTCTCGAACGGACAAGATATAGATGAAGGAAAAGTGAAGGAGGAAAGGGAAGTAACTCAAGGAAGCTTGGAAACAAAGAAGCCTTACTTCTTATTGAAACAACTTGGTCAGGAAAAAGTCTGAGAGTGCATAAGGCCCTGGCATAGGGCCTTGAGCCTAAAGGGAAATTTGAAAAGGCAGGTCATAGTTATAGCAGTTAAAGGAGTACCTAGCAGTCATTAAAAGAACTCTTCTTGAGGTATGAATTGGGACTGTTGAGTTTTTCTTGAATGGTTTTGAGTGTACAAATGTTACACTTTGTCCTTCAGGGCTCTCAGGGACTAATAAGTGTGCAAACCAACTCTGAACCATACTTAAAATGCAAAATAGATTTATTCGGGTGAAGCAGCACATACATATGCTCAGAGATAGTCTATTGGGACATTTTTCTCAACTGTGCCCTGCAAATAACAACTAGATTCTAGACACATAGCCAAATATGGTAGAGTCCAACAATAGTCCCTATGGGAACAAAAACTCTTTCTCACTGTGTCTTCTGACATCTTAGCAGACACTCAAAGGTGAGGGCACACAGAAGACAAAAGATTTGTTATCCCAAGGACAGAGAGTTACAATGGAATAACAATCCCAACCTGAGTCTGCTCCAGGTCAAAACGATCTGATCCTGCTTCTTCTGAACTCTCTCCAGAAAGAGAAAGGCACACCCAAGAGGACTGTTCCAACTTAGTCACAACTATGGGATAAGCCAACTAAGTAACTTAGGAGGAGGGGGGAGGGGGTTTTACAAAAACACACCCTCAAGCATGTGCGTTCACTCTGGAGCCAAAATGAATCTGAAGAAGAAACAACTCTTCATTTTCCACTTAGTTCTCATTAAGTTTTCTCTCTGTTGTGTGAGCAGAAGACAGTCTCCTTGGTGAATAAGAAAGGCTTTAAACAGAATCTAGACTGAGCTCATGAATCAGACATGATGGAAAATCGGTGACTCCAATTCATTAACCCAGGACTGTGACCCTTCAATGGCAGAGAACTAGAAATTCTACTCTCTTGGTTTATGGGGCCATCTGAAATAAGCTGGGACAATTTAGAAACACTGAGCCTTTTCAAATATACTCAGCTCAATCATGTGTCAGTAGATTTAGCCTGAGTCTAAAGAGACTTCATTTATTTCAAACTTTTTGCACAGTTAGAGACATGCTTATATATGTTATGAACCATGTTTCAAACATGGCTTTCCTTATACCAACACCATATCCCCAGACGAATGTATGTATGTATATGCATGACTGGGACATTGTGCTGTGCACCCGAAATTGACACATTGTAACTGACTGCACTTCAGTTTAAAAAAAGAGACCATATCCACAGAAATAGTCAGCTGTTTTGATTGAATTGACAAGAAACAATTTAGATCTGCTCTACCTGCTAGCTGAGATTTAACTAGTAGTACTGATTCCACATTTAAATGACCTAAATGAAAAAGTACCCAATGATAATGGCAACAACTTATCATAGGGTCTGTATCTTAAACCAAAGTACGCATCCTTTCCTCCTTCTTTTCCCTCCTCTTCACTCTGCCAAGAAACCAACAAACTTGTATGGGTAAGCAGTTTTCAAACATTACTGTTGATAATTAACAACTTTGATATGAATTATGAACCAGTGTTTTTTTTAATCAAAGAGTCGTCTAGTTTATAAGTGAAAATTATGTTAATAGTTGTGATTTCACTTTGTCAGACTAGCTTACAGTCAGAATTGGGCATGGCTCATAACATGCAGGTAGAAGAAAGAGGCAAATGTTGATCTCTTGGTTGATTTATGTCTTGACTCCTCATATCATGGCTGGTGTCCTGGTTTTCTCAAGAAGAATCGACACGTTATTGACTGATGTCTATCTTCTGGGATGACTGATCAGAAACAATTTGCTCACCATTATCTGTTCGACAGCCATCCTTGGGGCTGTTCTGGTGGCTGATTCTATGGCAGTCTCCACTTGGCTTTGACCCTTTTACTCACTTTGGATTCTGAGCCTAACTTTTAGATCATGGCTTAATAACTCTGACTCCTGACTGGGTGGGCCCCTGGACTGATTTTTCCTGGAAACATCGTTGGGTGTCCTAATTTCTAACCTTAAACTATGGCTCTGAAATTGGCTTACACATTTCTGCCTTGTTCCTGATATCTTGGGGAAAAGATTGATCTTCTGATATTTAGCATGAGAAAAGTGTTTGAGTCTATGCAGAAATGTGACCAATATGTTAATTTCCAGTTTTCTTGAACACAGAAGGAAAATAGACTGTTTTTCAATTCCTATAAAAAAGTATAGGGTGTTATAAAGTATTATTCTGGAAGAGGAAGTAAGCCTAAATTGTGGCAAGAGCAATTTGGTCTTGACAACAAAAATTCCTTCTGCTGTAGTCTGGTATTCTAAGCTATAAAGTGGCGATAGTAATGCTTATTTTGCTTGGTTGTGATGAGGATTAAAATGAAATGAGACCATTGCATAGATTGAGGCTGAATACATACTTCCATCAAAACAGCGTTTATTGAAAGCTTACCACATGCCAGACACTTACAGTTAGAAAGATGTAGAGAAGAGCTCTTGGGTTAGTGAGTGAAGCATCCACATCTACAATGTGATGATCAGAGTGCTGTGAGAGCCCAGAGGAGAAAGAACGACTAAGTGCCTGGGAAAGTTTGAGGTGCGCTAGGATGAATATAATTTTGCCAGCTAGAGAGGACAGAAGGAGGGTGGGGTGACCTAGGGAGTGTATTCCAAACACAAAAAACAATTTGAAGCAGGACAAGGCCAGATTCAAATGTTAATGACACTAAGCACTTAAAAGACATATAGTGCCTCACCCTATATGTAATTCAAAATGAAAATTATGTGTAAGGAAGTACAATTAGGTTCTTAATTTTCCTAAGAAATAATAAATAATGAACACTCCTTTACTGCTTACTGTGTTCCAGGCACTGTTATGAGCATTTTACATTTGTTAATGCATTTAATCTTTACAACAATCTGAGACAGATACCATTATTAGCCCCCATTTTACAGATGAAAAGACTAGGGCATGTAGAGGTTAAGTAACTTGCCCAAGGTCACATTGCTGATAAGTAACAGAGTCAGGAATTTGACCCCAGTTTATGTTCTTAATTGCTATGATATACAGCCTCTTCAAGATGACACACCTCTCTCTAGCTCTGTCTCTCTCTCATGTGTATGTGTCTCTCCCTCCTTCCTTCCTTCTTTTCTTATTTCCTTTTTTCTGAGAAGTCAAATATCAGCAACGTGGCCCCCGTAGCACCTTTGTTTTCTTAAACATAACTTTAGACTTTATTCAAGTGTATGAATGCTTCTCAAACTGGGATATGTCATCATATACTGAGGGTATATGAAGTTACAGGATAAGTGAGGCTCATCTTCTTGGAGCATCAGTTTTATTCAAGGACATATGGTTATATGGAGCTAAAATTTACTGAACACTTAATATGTCAGGCATTTAATCTTCAAAACAACACAAGGTGGCTAATATTATTATTCTCACTTTAGTGATGAGGAAACTGAAGCTTATAAAGACTAAGTAACTTGTCCGAGGTAATAGCTAATAATTGGTGGAGACAGCCTAACTTGAAGGTTAACTTGAAGCTTGGCCTCACTGATTCCAAGTACTCTTAACTACTATGCTCCACCTCTTTAAAACACAGAGATATAGTAGAAAGCAAAATTTACAAGCTTAATGTTTTGAAGAGATATCAGACTTGTAGCCAGTTACTTTAGGCCAGAAACTCAGATCTCATTGATAGGGTAAAAATTCACTGTCTTCAGTCACTATGGCTACTGTTGTAGAGGAAAATGAGAAACCCTCCAAAAATTGTACACACTCAGAATTGGATGAGGCTGGTGCACTCAGTGGGCCCCATCCGTATTGACTAATGGATATATTATCTTGTGAGCATCTAATTCTGATTCCCTGTATTAGTCCTGGTCTCAATAAGAAACAGATGGCACATTCAAAATAGGAGAATTCGAGAGATGTTGAATTAAGGGGTTATTTTCCCCCTAGGTTTATTGAGATATAATTCACACATAAAAGGGACTATTTATGTAAAAGTGGATGAGATATAGAGGACACATAACGGATAGTGCAGTACTCAGAACTAGGAGCAGCAAAGCAATTACCAGCCAAAGGCCTGATGGCACAAGATGAAGGATGCTTACTGGAAGGCAGAGGAGAAAGCGCTGTGGAGAAGGCTGCCTTGAGAGAAGCAGTGATCTTTGGTTGAGAGACACAGCCACCCTTAGGAAACCTCACAGTGAGAGAGCCAAAGGAATCAATATTCTGACTTCCCTCTACTCCATCCCTCTGACCTCCTGTGGGAGCTTCCTATTAGCCAAAATCAGCCAGATGCCAGAGGGCAAGAGAGCTGGTTGATATAATCTATACAGTTCAGATTAGAGAGGGCAGAGAGCAAAGAAAAGGGTAGAGAGGGGATTTGGAGAGGGCAAATAGAAGACATCCAACACAGTTCCCTTGTGACAACACTGTGGCAATGGAGACCTACTAGAATGTCCTGTTACCCCTTTCTGGCCTTACCATGCACAGTCAGTAGAAGTGACCTCCAAGAGATCATTCTAAAGCTTAGATACTGAAATTCACAATGTATTCATTAAGATAGTGCTAGCTGCTCTCATACATAAACTCCAAATTCTCAGTGACTTAACACGGTAAAAGTAGTTCCCAGTCCTGTGTAAGTGTTCCTGGTTGCTGAGGGCTCACGTCAACCTCGAGGATCCAGATCATTCCAGCTCATCCTTCTGCCCTCCCCTGGGCCCTCTGAATTCTCCCTATTCGGTCGGTAGCTAGGGAGACAGAGTAAAGTCACTGCTTCTTAACTACTTTGGCCTGAAAATGACACAAAGCAATTCCTCTAAAATTCAATGAAATGTGAGCTGTCTCCATCTAGATGTGAGATGGGGTTGGGAAATGCAGTCCCTAGTCACATGACCCAGCTAGACGTGAAAGGGGCTAGAAATGCAGTCTCTGGCTAGATAGCCACTATCTGACAGCAACCCTACAACATGGACTGGGAGCAGGAATCTTCGGGAATCTTGTAGACATCTTTGCCACAGGTAGCTCTGCAGACTGAACTCTAAGTTCTTCATACAGACTGGCAAATAGCCTATCAGCTGTTTAATCAAGCAGGAATTTCAGGCTGTTTTAATGGCAGGCACTAGGCGGGAGAAAAGGGAAGGATAAGGCATGGTAACTATCTGTTAAAAGGCATGGTAAACGACTTAAAGCATCTGAAAAGCATCCAGATAAAAAAACTAAAATGAATAAATTATTCAACAGTTTGCCAGTTTTTCATGCTTGGGACTGTGGAAACATAAACATATGACTGATGGATTTAAGTTATTCCTTTTTTCATCTAGATATTTGCAGTCTCTCCACACAGACTCTAATTCTATCACTCTGATTAAAATGATCCATCAAGGGGGAAGGTATAGCTCAAGTGGTAGAGCATATGCTTAGCATATACAAGGTCCTGGGTTCAATCTCCAGTACCTCCTCTAAAAATAAAAAAAAAAAACAAATTACCTCCCACTGACCCCCCCCAAAAAAACTTTTAAAAAATGATCCATCAATTTTGTTAAACTATCAGTAAACTATTTGGGTATTCAGAAAATACAGTCAAGCATTGTGTTTGTAGCTGTAGCAGGAGCCTTGGATCTCCTAATCACTACAGACTAGCCCCCTCATCCCCTGCTCAGTATCCTCAGGCCATTCATTTAATCCCAAGGAGTAGTTATTAAGGAGCCTAATTTTATTATCTCATGAAAAAAAGAATTCCAATTAGTTACATATAATTTTACCCAAAGGTTCCAACCTCTTGTTCGATTTCTATTAACTTGGGCTTTTTCTTTTTCCCTTCCATACATCCTTTAAGGACACCTTCCTTATTTTATTCTTTGAGACTGAATTTTGTTAAAAAGGGCAGTGACACACAGGTCAAGTTTGTTTTGTAAAAGCCAAAAGCCGCCTGGCAGAACAATTAGCAAGGGGACTGTGAGAAAGGCTGGAATCCACAGATATAGACAAACATCTGCATTCCTGACATGCCAATCTCATGTTTTGCTGGGGGAAAAAAGTTACACTTCTAATGATGTGAATATGTGAAATTTTTCTTTCTCCTTTAGATGAAGAAAAAGCTGTAATGGGGTTTAAAATAAATAAAGCAGTAGCTACTGCCCAGCCTGCCAATGACGACATGGAGCAATCTACATAAAGAGCCTGGATAATTGAAATCCACAGTTATTTTAAAGCCTTAAAAATTAGTCTGCCAAATTTTCAACTTCCTCCTTTACCCAGCCAAGTGCTGTTCACCAGAAGCAAGACCAGCTCCTTTAAATCTCAACTTCTTTTCCTGGCCTTTCTTTACAAGATACTCATTAGCAGTGAAAGGGTTATAGATTTATGATAAAAGAAAGGGGACCTTAGAGCTGATTACAAACTCTAGATGATGGAGAGATTACCATGGCTCCAGCCATACAATGCTGATCAGATGAAATCAAAATAAAACATCTTACAGGAGTCACCGGACAGGGCTCTGTGACTGGCCACACTTCCTCTAGTACAGCCTCATCATTTCAAAGTAAATGAGAAAGGGCCTTAAAATATGGTACAGGAGGGAAGAAGGGATTCACACCAGTCCAGCCAACCTTGTATTTACATAGAACAGGTGGCCATTTTTGGAATGTTTTTTCAGTGTTCCAGGAAGGTCCTTTGGTCCAAACCAGCTATTCTTCCCCATTTCTGTACCTAAATTTCTCTTAACAAAGCCAAGATCTTCTTTCCCACAGGTAGAAGTAAAATGAAAATACTAACCCCATGAGAGTGCCAGAATGCTGATATCCACCAGATCTTTGAATGACGAGATTAAGAGAAAAAGAAGACCTGGAAGCTCAGAGACCATGCTCTTCAGATTTTTCCTTCAAGCTCTTCAATTTCTCTGAGGAGGAAACAGTAAAAAGAAGATTCAGGCAGTGAGAAAGACAAGCTAGACAAGAACCAGCAAGGGCTTAAGATCCTAAAGGGTTGCCAGAGCTGACTACGATGTTTTGAAGTTTCATATGTGGCTAAGAATGGATCCATTTTTATTTTTCCTGCTTCATTTTCAGTGGGCATTTTCACTTGTGTCTGTGTTCAATTCTGGAAAATTCTCAACCATTAAAATCATGCCTTCTCATTTGGGGTTAACAGATACCCACTACTATACATAAAATAGATAAACAAGATACTACTGTGTAGCACAGGGAACTATATTCAATATCTTATAATAGCTTATAATGGAAAATAATATGAAAAAAATATATAAATGTATAACTGAATCACTATGTTGTACACCATAAACTAACATAACATTGTAAATCAACTATACTTCCATAATCCCCAGTACCTTCTCTAAAAAAAAAAATAATAATAAATAAACTTAATTACCTCCCCCAAGAAGAAAAAAAATGAGAAAAAATTTAAATATATATTAAAAGCTATACTTCAATAAAAAACAAAATGAAATAAAAATATTTTCTCTTCCTGGAACTCCTATTAGATAAAGGTTATAACTTCTCATTCTATCCTTCATATCTCTTTCATGTTTTATCCCTGGCTCTCTGTCCTACATTCAGGGTGATTTCCTCACTTAGAGATCTCTTTGAATGAAATCTCTCATTCAGGTCAGTAATTGTCCCTTCAGTGATGTCTGGTCTATTGCTGTATGTATCTACTGAGTTTTTGTGTTCAACAATATTTTTTATAAACTAACTTTATTGAAGTCAAATGTACATGCAATAAAATGCACCCATTTAAATGTGTGGTTTGATGACAAATGTATATACTCCTGTAACAATCACTCCAATCAAGATACAGAACATTTCCATCACACCAGAAAGTTCCTTCACACTCCTTTGCAGTCCACCTCCCTCAAGTCTAAAGCAATCACTAATGTTATTTATATATCACAGATTAGTTTTGGCTGATCTAGAATACGATATATATGAAAACATACAGTATGTATTCTTTTGTGCTGGTTTCTTTTGTTCAACATACTGCTTTTGAAATTCACCCATGTTGTTGACAGTATCAGAAGTTTATTCCTTTTTATTGCCAAGTAGTATTCCATTTAAGTATATGCCAGTTTATCTATTCACTAGTTTATGGACATTTAGATTGTTTCCAACTTTTAACTATTACAAATAAATCTGCTATGAACATTTGTATGCAAGTCTTTGTGTGAACATATGTTTTCATTTCTATTGGGTAAATACTTCCAAATGGAATTACTGAATCATGACTAGGTGTATTTTAAACTTCATAGGAATCTACCAAAATATTTTACAAAGTGGCTGTGTCATTTTAATACGCACTCATAATGTATGAGAGTTCTAGTTGCTCTACCATCTCACCTACACTTGTTATTGTCAGTCTCTTTAATTTTTATCCATTCTAGTGACTGTGATATGGTATCTCATTATTTTAATTTACATTTCCCTAGCAACTAATTATTTTAGACATCTTTTCATGTACTTTTAGGCCAATTCGCTATTCATATATTCTTTGATGAAGTATCTGTTCAAATCATTTGCCCATTTTTTAAAACTTAGGTTGTTTGGCCTCTTAGTATTGAATTATAAGAGCTCTTTATAATACTGAATAAAGGTCTTTAAGACTATTTTCTCACAAAATGTGTTATGCGCTTTTCTTAACTGTACCATTTGAAAACCAGATTTTTTAAAAATTTATTTAAAAGTGCTATATGGTTAATTTTATGTGCAAACTTGATTGGGCCATAGGTGCCCAGACACTTGGTCAAATATTATTCTGGGTACGTCTATGAGGAGACTGAGTAAAGCAGATTGTTTTCCCTAATATGGGTACGCTTTATCCAATCAGTTCAAAGCCAGAATAAAATAAAAGGATTACCCTCCCTTGAGTAACAGGGAACTCTTCTGTTTGACTGCTTTAAGCTGGGACACATAGGGTTAGGGTTTGGGTTATAAACCCAGAACCCCGGCACACTACTGAAAATACATACTGTTAATCTTTCTCCCTATGGCTTTTTACTAGGGTAACTATACACTGAGGAAAGGAAATAAACAGACTTTTCAGGGACTGTTGGATACTGGTTATGAACTGACACTAATTTCAGGAAACTCAAAATATCACTGTGATCCACCAGTCAGAGTAGAGGCTTATGGAAGTTAGGTGATCAATGGAATTTTAGCTCCAGCTTGTCTCACGGTGGGTCCACTGGGTCCCTGAACCCATACTGTGGTTATTTTCCTAGTTCCACAATGCATAATTGAAATAGACATACTCAGCCACTAGCAGAATCTCCACATTAGTTCCCTGATCAGTGGAGTGAGGGCTATTATGGTGGGAAAGCCCAAGCGGAACCCACTAGAACTGCCTGTAGACCATTTTAGAAAAATAGTAAATCAAAATCAATACTGCATTCCTGGAGGAATTGCAGATTAATGCCACCATCAAGGACTTGAAAGATGAAGGGGTGGTGATTCCCACCACATCCCTCTTCAGCTCTCCTATTCGGTTTATGCAGATGACAGATGCGTCTTTGAGAATGACAGTGGATTATTGTAGGCTTAACCAGGTGGTGACTCCAGTTGCATCTGCTGTACCAGATATAGTTTGTTTGCTTCTTGAGTAAATCAACACAACCTCTGGTGCCTGATAAGCAGCTACTGACTGACAAATGCCTTTTTCTCCATCTCTGTCAATAAGAACCACCAGAAGCAGTCTGCTCTCTGCTGGCAAGGCCAGCAATATACCTTCACTGTCCTACCTAAGGGATATATCAACCCTCCAGCCTTATTTCATAATTCAGTGTATAGGGTTCTTGATCAATTTTCTCAAGATATCACAGTGGTCCACTACATTGATGACATCATGCTGATTACACCTTATAAGCAAAAAGTAGCAACTACACTAGCCTTATTGGTAAGACACTCGCATATCAGAGGGTGGGAGATTTATCTAACAAAACTTCAGGGGCCTTCTACCTCAGTGAGATTTCTAAGGGTCCAATGGGGGGGGCATATCAACAATCCCTTCTAAGGTGAAGGATAAGTTGATGTATCTGGAACCCTCTACAAGCAAGAGTCACAATAACTTGTGGGAGTTTTTGGATTTTGGAGGTAACGTATTCCCCATTTGGATATGTTACACCAGCTCATTACCAGGATGAGCTGTGCACCAGGATGCTGTGCACACTGAGTGTACTTGGGCCATATGATCCTTCAGATCCAGTGGTGCTTGAAGTGGCAGTGGCAGATAGGGAGGCTGTTTAGAGACTTTAGCAGGGCTCTATATACCATGACCTTCTCTGGATCCTACCTCAGCCCTCCACAACTGCATCATCCCTCCTCCAAGCCTAATCATAGCAAATTTAAATCATTTCTAACAAATACTAGGCACTTACTATGTGCCAAGCATTGAGACTGACATAGTACTTTAAGTTCATTTAATCATCACAAGGGTTAAGTTCTAATACTATATATATATTTTCTGTATATGAGGAATTTAAACATCAGAGAGATTAATTGACTATAAGTCATACAGGTAATGAGTGGTAGGACCAGATTTGAACTCAGGCATGTCTAATGCATAGTGTGTGGTTGTAACTACTATGCTATATTGCCTCACTTAGTGAATACTCAAGTTTAAACTTCAACTTACTTAATGAATGCTCAAGACTAGACTGACCAGTTTTACACTGCCCCAGTTTGCCCAGAACTACCTCAGTTTTAGTACTGAAAGTGCCACATCCTGGGGAACCCCTCCATCCCAAGCAAATCCAAACAATGGTCACCAGTTCACCCAGCAAGAATTTGCTAGTCACACCTATATAGTTACTGCCTTCCAAGAAATAAGTGGTGACAATAAATTAAATTTCACTTGATCCATGGTGATACCTGAGATCATCCCCAATACCTTTCAGTAGAACCATCCACTGTGGCTCATCTAAAAGATGGCATAATAATAAGATTCTGGCAGGATTCGTTATTATGCTTCATCAATACATTTGAGAAAAACTTTCTGCCACCATAAATGAAGACACAGACCCAAGCTTCTCCATCACTCTGTTATTCCTGAAGATCATAACAAAATAGACTGCTGTTATGTTCCCTTGAGACCCTACTAATTGGAATCCACTAACTAGATTTCATTTTGTCAAATGGCCTCTCCAATTGAGGGATCATAAAAAAGGAACTGGCAGTCCTCTAGTCTATTTGATCAGTGTAAGCAATCAACCCAGATAGACTGGTGCATCCAAGTGGACTTTAAGAGGCCAAAGTTATTGGCTTTGCTTGTCTTCACATTAGACACTCACAAACTCAGCAGGCTAGTTGCAAATCATCCCTCAGTGTTGAGTAGGGCCAAGTCTAATGACCTTTCTCATAACTGTCAGACCCTCAGCCTCTAAAACCCCAAAAAGAGTATTTGAGTTTGGGGAATAGGAGCAAAAATGGCCCTTGAACAGTCTGAAAGGTACTTAGCCAAATTAGCATAAGACATATACTTGAAAAGGGTCTTGTGTGAATTAGATGAGCTATATTTCTCTCCAGCTATGCAATAAATTCTCCCCAGTAGCCAGACTGCATGTTCTTGTTTTCTAATGTATCTAACTTTCTACCAAGAAGGCACCAGAGAAAATTAAAGCCCAGCATCTCTTAAGCCTTCTCAAGCTAAGAAGTCTTATATAAGGATGGGATATGAGTATTATCTTAAAATAAACACTAGCTATTTCTGAAAATTCACAAAGATACTTGCTATTTTGCCTGTAGTTCCTCCTGACTAAAAGCTTGAATTACAAGCATGATCATAAAGCTTTTCTTGATATCCAACTGTTAAGTATTTTATTTGGCTCTCTTGCTTTCTTCACTTTGGTTGCTCTGAGTTTCAGTGGCCTCAAAAATACAGCATAATTGAACTTACTCAGGTCTCTGTCTTTGGTTGCATTTGCCTGTCTGGAAAATCACGTCTTTCTCAAAACTAAGGTCTAAAAGTCCTTTTCTATTCTACTATCATGAAACCAGAATGTGGTAGTATTTTTTAAAAGCCATGTAAATAATTGAACTTATTTTAAATAGACAGCATTACTATCCAAAGAAGCAAATGTAGGCTTATTTTTTTATTTTCATTTTAAAATTGATTCCACTTATTAGAAAGAATTTTTTACTACATTAGTGTTTAATTGTAAGCTGTTGCCCAAGTTATCACAGAAGGAAAATCTTCCCCATTTCCTTCCCACAACACTGACCCTTCATATCTGCTCCTGCCCTCTTCTCAACTTGATCCATGTATAGAAGTTGTCTTAGTCCATTCAAGCTGCTATAACAAAATATTAGAGACTGAGTAGCTTACAAAAAACAGAAGTTTATTTCTTACAATTCTGAAGGCTGAAAGTCTGAGACCATGGTGCCAGCATGGTCGAGTGAGAACCCTCTTCTAGGTCACAGACTTCTCATTATACCCTCATGTGGTGAAAGGGGCTATGGAGCTCTTGTGGGGTCTCTTTCATAAGGGCACCAATCTCATTCACGAGGGCTCCATGCTCATGACCTAAGCACCTCCCAAAGGTCCCACTTCCTAATACTATCACATTGGGCATCAGGATTTCAACATATCAGTTTTGAGAGGACACGAGCATTCAGATCATAACAGAAGCTGCATGAAGTTTAGACATCATTCACAATTTATTGGGCACCTACCATGTGGCAAGGACTATTCGAGGTGCATGGGATACAGCAGTAAACAAGACACAAATTCCTGCTGTCTTGGAACTTGTATTCTAGTGCCATTCGGATGCCATTTTATCATTTAAATGCTTTGGCTTTGTCCTTTTATCTCCACTGCCACTGCCACAACCACAATTTAGTCCCAAATTCCCACCTGCCCAGGTGGTAGGAATTTTCTCTTAACTAGTTTCCTTGTCTCCAGGTTAACCTCATTGAAACTCACCCTCCTTATTACCAACAAATTAATCTTTCTAAGGCATATCACTAAACATGCTGCTTCTCTGCTCCAAAATTTTCAGTAGTTTCCCAGTATTTTTAATTAATCCTAAAACTCTTTAGCTTGGATTTTAAGACTATTCACAATGTGGCCCAAACTTACCTTTCCAGCCTTGTCCCATACCACTCACCTCCATCAGCTCTACATTTCAGCCACTCTGTGCCCTCCCAGCTCTATTCCTTTGCCTACCTTACTCCCTTTGACTTGAATTCCTTTCTCTCCACAAACAATTCCACATGTCCAAGTCATACCTTCAGGGTCTAACTGGCACTAAATTGGATAATCACAGATTACCCATATACTCTCTTCCTCCATAGAGTGATCTTCCCATGCACTCTTGCTTTTGTTCAGCTTTCTTCTCAAGATCACATCACAGTCCAGGGCCTGGGCCTCCACTGCATGTGGACAGACCTACTCCATGATGATCTAGCTGATTTTCAAGTACCACGTGCCCTGGGTACCCGGCACTGTCCTTGTGAACAGACATTGTCCTGGGTTCCACCTCCCTCTCCTTCCTTGTCTACCATATGTGGTCACCAAGAAACTTCATATCTTGTAGCCAAGACCCAAAATGACAATAATGGCTTTGACCTCATGTGCCAACTCCACCACTTTTCCTCACCTATGTCTTGCTTGATTGGTCTGCTGCTAAAACTGTTAAGTGTGGGGGATTACATGCAGGCATTTGTCTACATAAAAAAAGTAGTAACAGTGTACATACAGAGCTGACCTTCAGTGCCAAATTTTAAAACATCAGATAGGCTGCCTTCCCCTATCCAAATCTGGCCGTTGTCCCAGGCTGTCCAGAATCTAGGAAGCTCTCCAGAATCCACTGCATTCTGTAGCTATTGGTGTCAGCATTTAAGTGGGCAACTCCATAAAAGTGATTCATGCTTGCTGCCCTGTGCATGGACTAACTCTCATACCAGTTCCCAGCCTCCGTATTTGCAACTGAAGTTCTTGGTTTGGTGGCCCCCTAAAGCCACAACAGTTTTGACTTGTAACTGTAAAATACTCATAACAAAAAACCATATGAAAAGACTCATAATATAAAATGATAATAATAATAAGAGGTAACTGTCATTGAGTATTTATTATATCCCAGGCATTGTGCCAACCCTTTGCCTGTGTTATCTCAATTCTTACAACAGCCCTATGAGGTAGAGACTGCACTATTTTTGTCCCCATATTACAGATGAGAAAACTGAAGCACATACAAATACAGTAATGTGGGAAAGATCACACAGCCAATAAAGAGCAGGAAATTTGACGTCTGTGGCTTGTGTTCCTACAGTTATCATTCCTTGGGGTATTAACTCCAAATGTCTTTATCTGGCTTCCAAGGCCCTCGGCTAATGATGCTCTTTTTTTTTTTTTCATTATAATTTCTGATAACTGCTGAACAAGAACTTTCCCCTTTGACCAACATAATCACCCCCATCTGGAGGATAGTATTTGTTCAATTTGGGAGGTCTTTCTTTTATTCTCCACTATTCTTTGGCCTTCACTTTTTTTTTAAAAGATACCTCCAAACTCACATTTCTAGGAAGACTTAACTATTCCAGCTCCATTATTTAGCCCAGAAAATCTACAAGGAAACTTAGAAGTAGCAAAACATCAGTAACCAGTACACAGTACTATTCAAAGAGTTGCCCTTCTAGAGGCCAAGGAGGATTTTAAAAAATTTGTTCATTCAACAAATATTTTCTAGGAGCCTACTATGTATGAGACATAACTGTAGGCTTTGAGGATACTATAATGAACAATTCTTGCCTTAGGGGCTTACATCTCAGTTGGAGAGATGAACAAATAAGCAGTCAATGTTATAGTATATTAGATGGCAATGTGTGCTAAGAAGAAGAATAAAGCAGTGAAAAGGAATAAGTAGTATTTGGGGTGGAGGAACACTGCAATTATTAATAGAGTGGGCATCTTCACTGAGAAGATGATGTTTGACACAATTCTGATAAAGACCTGAATTGACTCACTCTGACATTCATCTCTAGATACTTGTTAATTGAGTAGCAAAAGGAGTCAAATAAAAGCTTTCAAATCGAAACTACGTTGAGGTATCACCTCATACTGGCCAGAAGAGCCATCATTCAAAAATCCACAAATGACAAATGCTGGAGAGGCTGTGGAGAAAAGGGAACCCTCCTACACTGCTGGTGGGAATGCAGTTTGGTGCAGCCACTGTGGAAAACAGTATGAGATTCCTCAAAAGACTAGTAATAGACTTACCATATGACCCAGCAATCCTGCTCCTGGGCATATATCCAGAAGGAGCCCTACTTCAAAAAGAGACCTGCACCCCAATGTTCATAGCAGCACTATTTACAATAGCCAAGACATGGAAACAGTGTAAATGGCCATCAACAGATGACTGGATAAAGAAGATGTAGTATATTTATACAATGGAATACTATTCAGCCATAAAAACTGACAACATAACGCCATTTGCAGCAACATGGATGCTCCTGGAGAATGTCATTCTAAGTGAAGTAAGCCAGAAAGAGAAAGAAAAATACCATATGAGATCACTCATATGTGGAATCTAAAAAAAAATGAACATAAATACAAGACAGAAACAGACTTATAGACATAGAATACAAATTTGTGGTTGCCAAGGGCGTGGGGGGGGTGGGAAGGGACAGACTGGGATTTCAAAATGTATAGATACTGACAGGCATATGGAGAATAGAGAAACAAGATTATACGGTATAGCACAGGGAAATATATACAAGATCTTGTGGTAGCTCACAGTGAAAAAAAATGTGACAATGAATATATGTATGTTCATGTATAACTGAAAAATTGTGCTCTACACTGGAACTTGACACAACATTGTAAAATAACTATAACTCAATAAAAAAATGTAAAAAAAAAAGCTTTCAAACCAGTTTGACTCCTTTAATGTGGATAAACCCTCATAATTGGAGAAAATATCTAAAATGTCTTTATCACAGCTTCTATCATATTTTCTCCTTTTCAAAACTATTTGGGCTGTCTATAGCACAGCCTCATTTTTAGAGGAAATAGAGGAACATTGACCTTGCAGTTAGACCAACTTGTGTTCCTGTCTCAGTTCTGCCACTTGCTTGCTATGTGACTTTGAGGCAAAACACTTAACATCAGCATCTTCTGCAAAATGGGGATATAATAGTAGTCATCTCAGAGGACCATTATGGGGATTCAACAGGACAAGGCATGTGATTCATTTCACGTGGTGCTCACTGAAGTTGGGTTGCTGGGGTAGTTGTTGCTGTTGGGCTTTGTCAGCAAGGTGTAAATAAATTGGTGGCTACAATACCTTAAAACAGACATTGGTTCCTGGTTTCTCGGCCTCCACCAGGAAAATTAATTCAGACATGGTTCCGTGTTGAAAGCAAATTTTATAATGGTTATTTGTTATGTTCAACTGTATATGGCCACAGCAAACAATTGTATAGCAACAAGTCAACCACATTGCTGGCAGAGGGGAAAATAATAACACTACTGCAGCTGAAAAATGGTTACTTCAATGGCTATCTAGTAATATGAACAGAGAGTCTCTTTAGAAAGAAGGCCTTCAGCAAAGTTGGAAGTGAGAGTTATTTTGGTGTATGATTCAATGCCAGAAATATTCTGAATTAATAAGGATGCATTGCTTGCTTAACTTGAGTGTATATTTTTCTATTTTCATAGCAATTATTTGTGAGTGGAAAATACTTCAAAAATATGTGTTTAATCTAGGGGAAATGAATCTTAATTTCAAACATATAAACAAACTTTCTTTGAATATCAGTGAAAATGAATTTGTTTTGGAGTTGACACCTAATATGCTATATTACAGCCTAATGTCTAGTTTTTTAACCAAATAATAAACTCGTCAAGATAGAAGTACAGAACAGAAGCATTGACATACTCTTTACTCCACATTGAGCAAGTACATGATTCAAAATTAGTGCTATTTGAGTCCTGAATTTCCATAAATCTTTTACATATTTGCAAAGCTGCTAAAACGTTTCTCAAGAAGACTGAAAAATAAGGCGAGTCAGGGAGAAAAAGAAAGAGATCTAGGACTTAGATCCCAGTTCTGACCAACTTGGCTCCTCTTCACCAACGACGTGTGTGTGTGTGTGTGTGTGTGTGTGTGTGTGATTAGATCCTAATTACTGCATTCTACTAGCAAACAAATAGAACAAAAGCCAACAAAAAGGCTTGTTCCTTGGCATTTCCTTCATGGGGCATAATCATTTCATTTTTCTTGTACCGTTCTGATCGTCTCTTCTGAGATACTTGTGATAATGTATCTTCCAGCAGAATCTCAATTTCTTTTGCCGTGCTTCAGACCCAGGCATCCAAAAAGGAATAGTTGGAGGGCAATGATACTTTAGAGAAAAAGAGTGTACTCTTTGTGGTTTTGTGGATTTTATTCTTTGTTTGGCTCTTGTCTACACCATGGTGTTTCTCTACCCATATTCTTTTCCCCAATCTGACCACTCTTAGAATCTACATGGTCTTCTTCAAGAAGCTTTTCTCCCACATTTCTATCACCTTATCATGGTCCTCCCAGCCCTAGGATTGTCCTCTCTATATATCCAGCCACAAACATGATTCCCAACTCTGGATCTAGCTAGAGTCTCCCTGGAGAAACAGTCTTATTTCTCCAACCACCAGCTTTATATTACCCATGTCAGAGATCCTCAGTCACCTCAAAATCAAGCTTATTCCAATTTTAACCTATTATCATTTCCCCCAAACTACTTTCTTTTTCTTCTGTCTTTCCAGTCATTCAAGCTTGAAATTTCAAATGTCATTTTTCTTTTTTTTTAAATAAGTCATTTTTCAATCTTACCTTTACCTTCTTTTTCCATAGGTAACAAATATTCAAGTCTCCTGATCTTAGTTCCTATTGTTCATCATTTAACTTAAAGAAGCTGTCTTATCCCCTCCTCTGTATCTCATTAAAAAAAATTCATCTCTATGTCCCTATGACCTTGTTTGTCCTCGCACATTGATACTGTTGATACCTCTGGTGTGCACTCCTTATATTCACTTTCTATTTTTCCCCCGAACACTGTAGTCCAGGCTTTCATAACCTAAGACAATGTGGTCAATTTGCAGAGACTGTGGTGTCCTAAATTGGAGACATTTCCTGCTCACTATCTCAGAGATTGAGCTGGAATGACTGTTCAGATAACATAGTTATGCTTAGTTTTGACTCCTATAACCAAGTACTAAGTAACTGCAGGGAAATGCTATAGCAAATGTATTATTTACCTAAGAGAATAATGAATATGATTTAACCATGATAAAACATAAAATAGGTAACAGACTTTATAACTATAATGAAATAAAACAGAGAGTACCAAAACAAAAGACAGAGGAAAACAAAAAGTAAGAAATGTAATCAGTTTTATAACTGAACTTGAAATATTGATCTAATCTCATTCTCATATATCATTTACAGCTATTTTTTTCAAGATAGTTAAATTTTACTTATATTTTTTCATTGATTTTGACTTTCTACCCCATTCTTATTTTGTTGTAAGCTGTAGGTCTGGATTTCAGAGAAGCATTCACCACTTAATGGAATGAGTCAAAAACAGGCTTAATCCAAACACTCACTTTTGTAGCTCTTCCTGTTAAAACAGGTCTTCCTTTGTACACCGGAAATTGACACAACATTGTAAACTGACTATACTTCAATAAAAAATATATATACAAAAAAGCAAGTCTTCCTTTGAATTATTGTCTAGAGGAGGTCTATACAGTTAGTCTTAAGGTGGAACATGAAAGCCCTCTTTCTTTCTCTCAGAAGTAAATCTCTTTAAACTGTATGTTTTTCTCTGCATATGTAAGTAAGATGTGAGGGTAGGAAGGGAGTGGAGTATGGCCCCCTGTTTCAACATAGTTGCCCCAAACTCCTCAAAGTGAAATTAAATAATTAATTTTACATTAAGTTGGTTTTCTAAAAAGCCAGATCCGAACTGGATTATCCAATAAGTAGTCAAAACACATGCATGAACACAAGTGAGGATTTCGAAGAAGCGGTCAGGTAGCTCAAATAATGACAATTACAATTCTCTAAAAATAGGGCTTTATTGGGGACTTTAAAACCTATTTTGCCTCCTCCAGTGGCTGTCAGGTTGCTGATTCTCACAAATACCACAGTTGTGAAGCCATTGGTTTTAAAGGCTACCACTGAGCTGGGAAGACGGGGATGGGAACAGAGCAAGTTAAAATACCATAAAACTCATGGTTCTTACTAAGAGTCAGTCATTTTTCTGGAATAAAAAGTTCTTGGATTGTTGAAAGACTTTGGTTAATTTCTAGAGTTCTGAAGAAGTTGATTTTGAACATTTTTCTTGTGTTCTTGTTACTTTTAAGGAGGAGCAGCTTTATGTAAGGTCATAATCTGCCAATCCAAAAGTGCTTTCCTACAGCTGTTTCAATTCTAAACTATTTCTTATTCCAAATAAGGTCCATGTATCACCAAAGCCATTTTATATATATATATATATATGTATATATATATATATATAACTCACAGACACATATATCACATTAATAGCTACACACACACACATACACATGGAGTTTTCACTTAATTCTATCAATAGCCAAGTGGATTGGGGTAAAAAAGAGAGGTACTTGAAAAGTCAGCTGCCTTCCTACCTGGGAATAATTTGAACATCCTATGCAGGTCAGTAACTATCCAAATCTTGAAAACCAGTACTGGTTCATGTGGTTCAGGGCTTAAAGATTATGATTGGCTTAAGGAAAACAGACTACAGACTAAAGAGAATCATGAGGAGCTTCTAGGAAAGAACATTTAATATACTAAAATTCCTCTCCATTCTTTTCATGTTTATTTTTCCTAGTTGCTAGTTTGACGTGATTTTGTAGAACATAGTTTCAAGCAATGTAAACATGAAGCTACCTTTCTCACTGAAGTATAATTGTTTCCAATGCCTGCTTAATTTAATGTGAAGGTTTTTTTTTTTTCTCCTGACTTGAGTAGAATGCTTATTTTAATTCACTTTGGGGACACACTTTTGGGTAGTACTTGAGCTTTCAGAGGAATTTGGCAAAATCTCTCTCTCTCTCTCTCTCTCTCTATATATATATATATATAAAGACATATATATATATTTATATATATATAAAGACATATATATATATGTCTTTATATATATAAATATATATATATATAAAGACATATATATATATGTCTTTCAAGCCTTCTTCTAAGACACAGTTAGGCAACTGGTCAGAGGAAAGACCCTCTTTAACAATGTCAATCTGTAGTAAAGAAAAGGGCCTTGAAGACCCTCATGCTCTATCTGTGTTCCCATAAGTTAGTGACTTGAGGAAGAATGAATTCAGCCAATTAGGAGGAAGATGGTATGAATGGGGTGAGAAGTATTCTTTGAGTTCTTACAAACTATTTCCCTTCATACTGGTTTTGAACTCTCAGCAATGCAAGACCTCTTTAAATTCTTCAAAATCTATCAATTAGTTTTCCACAAAATCAAAAATATCTCAAGAGTTAGAAGAGACTTTAGAGATCATATATTCTTGTCTAGTTTATTATCTAATACTTGAAATTCCTCTATAATAGACCTGCCTACTGGTTTGTGTGTGTGTGTGTGTGAGTGTGATTTTATTTATTTATTTATTTAAAATGTTTTTATTGATTTATAATCATTTGACAATGTTGTGTCAAATTCCAGTGTACAGAACAATTTTTCAGTTATACATGAACATACATATATTCAGTGTCACATTTTTTTTCGCTGTGAGCTACCACAAGATCTTGTATATATTTCCCTGTGTTATACCGTATAATCTTGTTTATCTATTCTACATTTTGAAATCCCAGTCGTCTGTCCCTTCCTAACCCCCGCCCTCTTGGCAACCACAAGTTTGTATTCTATGTCTATGAGTCTGTTTCTGTTTTGTATTTATGCTTTGTTTTTTGAACCCCTGTTTGCTCACGTCTAGTGATGGGGAAGCTCACTATCTCCTGAGACAAATTTTTCTCCCTTTGAATGGTACTGAACATTAATAAATTATTTTTATATTGAGTTGAATCCAGTTTCCATGAAACCTACACACACACACACATATGCACAGTGGTTCTGATTCACTCTTTAGAGAAATAAAGAAGGTATCTGAGACCTCTTCCCATAGACAGCAATTATGGGAGTTTTATCTCTTCAAGCAAAACATTACTCATTTTCTTGCCACATCTCTCAGACCCAGCTTGTTTCACTGTGTTATAAGTCCAAGTGTGTTGGTAAATGTTTAACCAGCTCTCTGAGGGAGGGAATTTGGGGTGGGAGACTGATTTGTAGCATTTGCCAATTTCTATGGTGCAAATGCTCCCATCATGGCCTACCATTGTGATGATATTTGATGCATAGATAATCATAATCACCACTAGTGAACTGGTGGAGGTCACCTCCAACACACCACTGATCTTGGCCCCGTCTTTCCTGCTCAGGCCTTTGAGGTCAACTCTACAGAAAACACTTGATCTGCCTTGGACCAAATCTTAATCTGGGGAATATGGGTTCATGGCAGTCATATATACATGTCCCACCTTCATGGACAAAAGCAGGCTTTCTGCATTCTCCATACTTTGCTCTCCATACATGTGTAGAAATCCATCAGCCCCTTGCCAGATCAGACAACAGTCAACTGGACAGTTACAATGTCTTTATCATTAGATTGGCAATGAAATGGGGTGTTCTCTAGTGACCAGAAAGATTCAATTTGACTCTCTGGACTCATACTACCTATATGTCATGGCTAATCTGCCACAGGCAATTCTGCCTGAATCTATAGGAGGAATTAGGTTCAGGGTATATATATCTCATTTCTGCTAAAGACATAGCTAATTTCTTATACATCCTATTCTTTAACCCTCATGCTTCAGAAAGCAACTCTCAGCTTTACGTTATCTAGGCTGAGAACTCCAAACTCCAGCTTGCTGGTGCCAGTAACACACACATGGCTCCCACTGCTCTCTGGGAAGTAACAGGTCTATTTGATCAAGTATGCAATCAACTTTACTCTCTTATGCAAAAGTCTTGATAGATCATCTTTTAAAAAGACTCACTTGGCAAACATGTTTCCATCTTCCAGTGACTTTTATTTGCCTTACTGAAAAGAAAAATAAATGGCACTTTATAAATAAATACACATCCAGGCATTCAGAGGAGAATTAATCTGTCAAAACAGAGGCTAGAGGCAAGCTTCTGCCCATTGTTTACTTTTCATTCCAGCTCCTTGGGAGGTTGTGTTAAGCTCTTCTTGCCTGGGTTCATGGCCCAGGTATTCTTGATACTGAATCTCTTTGACTTTACCTTGTCCTGCTGAAAGCCAAACTGGTGGAAATAGGTAAGAAGAAATTGTTCTCAGCCAAGTAAGATTTTCAGAGTTAAAACATCATGATATACAAAATTTACTTAGATCAGCGGTTCTCAATTTTGTTCTACATTGGAATTATCTGCAGAGCTTTAAAAAATATTAATGCACGAATTTCATCCTCAGAGTTTCAGATTGGTCTGGGGTGTGACCTGAGTATTAGGATTTTAAAAGCTCTACAAGTGATTGTATTATGCAATCAAGGTTGCGAACTACTGACTTAGACAATTCCTTAGTGTATTAGTTTTCCTATTGCTGCTATAACAAATTACCACCAACTTAGTGATTTAAAATAACACAAATTTAGAAAAATACCATATGAGATCGCTCATATGTGGAATCTAAAAAACAAAAACGAAAACAAACAAACAAACAAAAACAAAGCGTAAATAAAGGACAGAAATAGACTCACAGACAGAGAATACAGACTTGTGGTTACCAGGGGGGTGGAGGGTGGGAAGGGATAGACTGGGATTTCAAAATTGTAGAATAGACTACACTGTATAGCACAGGGAAATATACACAAAATGTTATGATAACTCACATTGAAAAAAATGTGACAATGAGTGTGTATATGTCCATGAATAACTGAAAAATTGTGCTGAACACTGGAATTTGACACAACATTGTAAAATGATTATAAATCAATAAAAAATGTTAAAAAAAAAAAAGCAAAAAAATAAAAATAAAAATAAAATTGTCTCTGAGGATAAAATAACACAAATTTATTATCTTGCAGTTCTGGAGGTCAGAAGTCCAACATGGGTCTCACTGGGCTAATCAAGGGATAGACAGAACTGCATTCTTTCTGGAGGCTCTAGGGGTAATCTGCTTCCTTGCCTTTTCCAGCTTCTAAAAGTTGCCTGTGTTCTTTTTTCCCCCTGTTTTCTAAAATTGAAGTATAGTTGATTTACAATGTTGTATTAGTTTCTGGTGTACAGCATAGTGACTCAGTGTTTTATATATGTGTATATATATATTATTTTGAATATACTTTTTTATTACAAGTTACTACAAGCCACTGAATATAGTGCCCTGTGCTATACAGTAGGACCTTGTTGTTTATCTTTTCTGTACATAGTAGTTTGTATCTGCCAATACCAAACTCCCAATTTATCCCTCTCTCTCCCTCCAGGTGGCCTGTATTCTTTGGCTCATGTCCCCCTTTCTCCATCTTCAAGGCCAGTAACATTGGTCCAAGTCCTTCTCATGCTATATCACTCTGATTCTCCTTCTTCTGCCTCCCTCCTCCTCTTATAAGTATGCTTGTGGTTACATTGGCGCACCTGAATGATCCATAATAATAGCCTCATTTCAAGGTCAGCTAACTAGCAAATTTAATTCCGTCTGCAATCTTAATTCTCCTCTGTCATGTAACCTAACATATTCACAGTTTTCAGGGACTAAGATATAGACATCTTCAGGGAGCCATTTATGTGCTTAGTAGAATTGGGTCTCTCCTAGATCAGCTATAACAATTCTGCATGGAAGGTGGAGGGGTTAGGTGGAAGAAGAGGAATATAAACCACAAGGAAAATACCTATATCAATTTGTGTTTCTCTTTGAAGTATCTGAAGAGAGACACTGCCACATGTTCAAGCTTAGGTGCTCATTTAGCTATATATGTAGTCAATAAACACTTTGGACAGAGCCCCATTCACAGTTGTCACTCAATACATGTTGAATGAATGAATGGCTGATAATGTTTTTGAATGTGCATTTCCTCAAGTTTTCTCTGTCTTGAATTATCTGTGTCCCAGTAAAAAAGATGATGATCACTGTCCTATCAGGCTCAAACCTTTGCTATGACACAGTTTGAGTAAAGAGAAATTTAGAGGTTGTGTATCCAGAATAGGCTTAGAATCCTCAGTAGCAAGGCCAAATGAGAGCAACAGCTGCAGCAAAAAAGAATGGCTAACATTTCCATCACTCCCCAAGAGGTGCAAATTTCAACTTCCCAATTTATCCCGTCCCACCCTCTTTAGCCCCTAGTAACCATAAGTTTGTTTTCTATGTCTGAGTCTGTTTCTGTTTTGTAAATAAGTTCATTTGTGTCCTTGTTTAGATTCCATGAGTGATATCATATGGTATGGTATTTTTCTTTCTTTTTCTGACTTACTTCACTTAGAATGACAAACTCCAGATCCATCCATGTTCTTGCAAATGGCATTATTTCATTCTTTTTTATGGCTGAGTAGTATTTCTTCTTTATCCAGTCATCTGTCGATGGACATTTAGGTTGCTTCCATGTCTTGGCTATTGTAAATAGCGCTGCTGTGAACATTGAGGAGCATGTGTCTTTTCAAATTACATTTTCCTCTGATATATGCCTACGAGTAGGATTGCTGAATTATATGGTAAGTCTATTTTTAGTTTTTTGAGGAATCTCCATAGTGTCCTCCATGGAAATGTTAGCTGTCTTGATTGTGGTGGTGGTTTCATTGGTGTATACATCTATTAAAATTTATCAAATTGTACATGTGAAATATGTGTAGTTTACTGTCCAGGAATCATACCACAGTAAAGGTGTTTTTTTTAAAAAAGGATGGCTAATGCCTTCTGGGCCTCATCAGAGGAGAAATGCATTCAGGGGTGCACCTGATACCTCCTTCTACTGGTGTCAGAAGTGGAGAGTTCTGGATGTTCTATACTGTCTTGAAGACTTAATAGATCAATAAGTCAAATGCTATACAACAAAATTCCTGAAAATTAAAAACAAAGAAGTTTTTTGTTTGTCTGTTTGTTTTTGTTTCTTTGTGGATTAAGCCATTCTTCTTTGACTGCACTCAACAACTATAGCTCCAAGTCCTTGCAATCCCATTTCTACCTGAGTCAGCTTTCATCTCATATCTTTCTAGCTCAAAGAATTTGGCTTCCTACATGGTTCATATGTTCATGCTCTTTACATCATGAGAATGCAGCCATTTTAATGGGGGTCTAGAGACCCTAATGCTAATTCAAGTGCCAGTAAATTACCTCTGCTTCTGTCAAGGTTCCTAATTGTGTGCTTATTTCAGAACTTGGGGTTGGGGCAGTGTCTGCAAAAGCCTACCACACTGCTAAAGGGAAAAATATGGCAGATATCAAATGCTTTCTGACTATGCTTCTTTGTGCATGCCTGTGAAATAACCTCCAGAATTCTCAGGAAAAAAAAAACTTCGCAGGAATTAGGGACTACAGTCAGCAAAATGGGGGTTATTCCTTTGTGACACTGACAACACACTTTGCCATTCTGAGATTCTACTCTGTTGCCTCCTTAACAGGCTTTTGCTGGGTACCATTGTATCTGTTGCCACTGTTGCTTCTGCCAGGTGCTGTTCTTCCACTAGGACTGCCACTTAGAGTCCTCAAAGCACTAAAACTGCATGATATTTGATGGTTAAGTAGAGGGAACGATACTCCCATTTCATTTACACTCTGTTAAAGGGATGTTGAGTTAGGGGCACAGCCAAATGACAGATACCACAGTGTTCTCCACATTAGCTCTCCTCTCCCACACTAAGTCTGGATAATTGGATGGAGCCTGCAGGCCTAGCTCCCTCTCCATTTGGAATGAATTCTCTCCCAGGAAATTTCTCAGTGCCTCATGCTTGTAGACTTACATGCAAGGATGCATCTGAATCCCAGTCATGAGCACAATTTAAACTCAGAATGGGACTTTTGCTGTGTGAGACTGATCTTTAGACCCTTCCCAAGTATTTGTAATCATTGAACCATTTCTCCAGGGGGAAAAATAAAAGCCTGAGTGAAGGCCAGGACAGGAGTTGAGATCTTGGTCTTGCTAACACTTGGGTCCCATCCCTAGGTAATGCCTGCACCTTTTCTTCAACTGTCACTGAGAGTTTCTCACATATTCAAGGGTTCTTAGCAAAGATCACATATCTCAATTATTTTAAGGGCAGCCAGGGGATTTTTTAATCAGAGATTCTGGGAAAGAAGCCTTGAACTGTGGTGAGTATAGAAAGGAGAGTTACATCAAAGAACATGGATACATAGAAATACAAATACTTCTTTGAGCTCCAGCTACAGTTGGACTTAGAGTCCCAAAGTACTTCTGAGGAGAGAAGAAGTTGGTGGCAGGTCAAATAATTGGTTTTAGAGCTTAAACCATCAGTTAGTTATTTGGCAATTACTTTAAAAGCAAGCAATTCAATGCTAACTAGTTAATTATGTATGATGAGAAGAACCTGGATTAACTGAAACCTTTTTGCTTGGAAATAAGTGTGATTTTCCCAAATGCCAAGCTAGAGGGAAGAAATAGTCTTTTGGTTGTATATTATGCTTATTTAAAAGTCATTTGCCAGTGACTGCCTCACCCCAGCTGAGATGACGGGGACTGAAAGATACATCAAGGATGGAGAAAAGTGGATGGAGGTAGAATCAATAGAACTTGCTACACGATTGGCTGTGGGAACTAGAGGGTTTTTTGAAAGACATTTAGGATGATCCCAGATTGGAGGATAGCTACTGCTTTATCGATCCAGTAGACCCCTCCATGCTTCTGGGAATTGTCTCTCAGGCTACCCCAACTTTGTGTCCTATCTGGAGCTGCTGTGTTCTCACATGACTCTCCACCTCAGTCAGGCCACATAGGAATGCTCTAGGGGTAGGCCTCTGGTCCAACTTCCCAGTAAGGCCCCTTTATCTCATTTTTTGTGCTTTGCTCTAAGAGAACTCAATCAATCACTCCCTGAGTAGCTATATAAGTTGTAATGCTGTAAAGCAGAGCTGTCCAATAAAAATACAATGTGAGCCAAGTATGTAATTTTAAGTGTTCTAATTGCCACATTAAGAAAGGAAACAGGTGGGATTAATTTTAATAACATATTATATTTAACCAAATACATCCAATATGTTATCATTTAAAAATGAAATCAATGTTTTTTTAATTAATGGGATGTTTTACATTTTTTTCCCCTAGTACTCAGTCTTCAAAATCCAGTATGTGAAGGTAACTATATCCAATACCTTGGAATAGCCTATAATTAAAAAGAATATGAAAAGGAATATATATATGCACAACTGAATCACTATTACGTACACCAGAAATTAACACAACGTTATAAATTGACTATACTTCAATTTTTAAAAAGCCCATTATGTGCTTTACACTTAACAGTCAGCACATTTCAATTTAGACTAGACTCATTTCAAGTGCTCAATAGCTACATGGGATGGGTAGCTGCCAAATTGGACAGGGTAGCTCTAGAGGCCCAGATCACCCACCAGGTGGAGAAAGCCAGCCTATAGAGAGGGGAAAAGTAAGTCAATATGCAGAAAGGTGCAGACATGAAAAGCAAAGAGAAAAACCAAGAATACTGGTGGCATTCAAGTTCCTGATTCTAAGAGTTCTTGAAGATCAGCTATACTCTCCCAACCAGGACAAGCCCTAGCCTGGATGTCTTTTGAGACATCCCAGGTCTCTTCCAATAATATCCAACTTTGTATTAAAAAATATTATTTTCCTTATTATTGTCATTATTATTAATAAAGCAAAGCTATTTGCATGAATTACCTTAATGATGGCAATTTTCTTGATTTGTACCTACACCCAGACCCCTGTTCTTAGCAGACATTACTAATGAATTGCTCATTTTGCCCTTTTTCTTATGGATTCCAAATGTGACCTAAGAATTCTTCTCAACAACGCTCTAAGAGGCTATTACCAAATTATTGGAGTAAACATGTAAGTGGAAATGTATCTGCCACCACTGCTATAGAGTTGCAATGTGTCCATTTCATTCTTTCCCTTAATAAATGATGAGAGAACTATCTTTATGAGCACATAACAAGTAAGACAATCCCTGATGCTCCTAGAAATAGTCTGTGAGAATTTGAGGTTGGGGGGAGGAGCATGACCTCATGGAGGACTGAAGAACCAGCAATAGCTGGAGGAGATGCAGCTAGAAATATATGGTTTGAACAGTTACTGCAGCCATATATATTTTTTTGCCCCAGACAGGTGGCTTGGGATGTTACCTGGACATGCAGAAACTTAACCACTGTGACATGTGGCAAGTAATCAAAAGATTCAGTGGCAAAATTATGGATGATTCTTTATAATAAATCTATTTCCTAAGTATTCCATTTGGGGGTTGCAATAAATATAAGACAAAGAAGGAAGAGACTGAAAATAATAAATGCCCTAGTAAGAAATTCTGTCATTGAATCTGTGAATCAAACCTCTGGAGGAAGTTTCAAATAAATCTGAACATTTTCCTCATGATGATGGTGGGTTTTTCAAAGAAGAAGAGATATATGTGCAACTGTATCCAAATGTGACCAAAACCAAATAGGTTTAATTAGAAATTAAAATGCACAATCTTTCTTTTCAATCTTAAATTTGTTAATAGGCAATGAAATTTGCAGAAGCCCAGAAACACTCTTCTCTCTCTGGTTTCTCTGCAGATATCCAGAAATTACCTTCCTTTTGTGAGAATACAATTTATGGGAGAGGAAAACACTATGTTTTTGAATTAAAGAATTCTGAGACGACCACACCTCAGCCAGTATCATTAGAATAATTGCTGATACAATGCTGCCATCTAGCAATGGCTCAGACTGGGCTTCAACTGCAGCAGTCCTCTCCCCACGCCACTTAGATACCTTCCTACTTCAGAGCATGTCTAAACAGGAATGGAGTTATCATCTCTTCTGTTTCCTTATTGAAAACTGAACTACCATACAGATGAGGTTATTGAGGCCCAGAGTGATCAAGTGACTTGCCCAAGGTCACAAAGATTGTCACTGGCACAGCTAGAGTTAGAATGTAGATTTTTACCTTGTTTTATTCTCTCTTTCCCTCCCTCTCCTTCTCCTCCTCATTGTCCTCCTCATTTTTCCTCAAGGTAGAGGAAAGTAACCTTTGGTGACTGGGTTATGGAGAAATTCTGAGTGGTGTCAGAATAAGTGGGTCTTAGACTCTTATGGTTATGAGTAACCACAGCAATGAATTATTTGTTTGGGTTATTTTAGTTTGGGGTTGAAGGAGGAAGAATCTACAGAAAAGAGACCCACACTTCTCTGGGAATTTTCCTTTGAGCCAGGGCTTCTGGGACTCCAGCAAACTCCAATGTACAAGCCCACACTCACCTTTATTCTGAGGCAATCTTGTTGCAGAAGGCAGCAGTCAAAAGAAAGCTGTTGTGGAAGCTGGAGGAGTAACCCTCCCAGACTTCAGACAATACTGCAGAGCCACAGTAATCAAAATAGCATGGTATTGGCACAAAAAAAGAGACATATGGATCAATGGAACAGAAGAGAGAGCCCATAAATAAACCCACAGACTTACAGTCAATTAATCTTCGACAAAGGAGGCAAGAATATACAATGGAGAAAAGATAGTTTCTTCAGCAAGTGGTGTTGAGAGAACTGGGCAGCCACATGTAAATCAATGAAGTTAAAACATTCTCTCACATCATACACAAAAATAAACTCGAAATGGCTTAAAGATAAACACAAGACAAGATACTATAAACTTCCTAGAAGAAAACATAGGTAAAACATTCTCTGACATAAATCTTAGCAATGTTCTTCTAGGGCAGTCTGCCAAGGCAATAGATATAAAAGCAAAAATAAACAAACGGGACCTAATTAAACTTACAAGCTTTTGCACAGCAAAAGAAATGGTAAACAAAACAAAAAGACAATCTACAGAATGGGAGAAAATATTCGCAAATGATGTGACTGACAAGGGCTTAATTTCCAGAATATACAAACAGCTCATACAACTTAATAACAAAAACACAAACAACTCAATCCAAAAATGAACAGAAGAACTAAACAAGCAATTCTCTAATGAAGATATACAGATGGCCAACAGGTGCATGGAAAAAATGCTCTATATTGCTAATTATCAAAGAAATGCATATCAAAACTATAGTGAGGTTTTATCTCACACCAGTAAGAATGGCCATCATTAAAAAGCCCACAAATGATAAATGCTGGAGAAGGTGTGAAGAAAAGGAAACCATCCTACATTGTTGGTGGAAATATCATTTGGTGCAGCCACTATGGAAAACAGTATGGAGAGTCCTTAAAAAACTAAAAATAGACTTACCATATGATCCAGCAATTCCACTCTTGGGCATACATCTGGAGGGAACTCTAATTTGAAAAGATACATGCACCCCAGTGTTCATAGGAGCACTATTTACAATAGCCAAGACATGGAAACAACCTAAATGGCCATTAACAGATGACCAGATAAAGAAGCTGTGGTTTATTTATATACAATGGAATATTGCTTAGCCATAAAAAAGAATAAAATAATGCCTTTTGCAGCAACATAGGTGGACCTGAAGATTGTCATACTAAGTAAAGTAAGCCAGAAAGAGAAAGAAAAATACTGTATGATATCACATATATGTGGAATCTAAAAAATGGCACAAATGGACTTATTTACAAAACAGAAACAGACTCACAGACATAGAAAACAAACTTATGGTTATCGGGGGAAAAGGGGTGGGAAGGGATAAATTGAGAGTTCAAGACTTGCAGAGATGAACTACTACATATAAAATAGATAAACAACATTTTCTACTGTTTCTAACTATATTCAATATCTTGTAGTAATCTATAATGAAAAAGAATATGAAAAGGAATATATGTATGTATACACATGACTGAAACATTATGCTGTATACCAGAAATTGACACAACATTGTAAACTGACTGTACTTTAATAAAAATTTTTTTTAAAAATTAAAAAAATAAAGCTGTTATATGTCTGGGAGGAAGCATGAGAATTTGCCTTTCTAGCTGCCTTCCTCCTTGAATCCTGAAAAGATTTGGGGAAATAGCATAGCTGGGATGGACTGGAGAGCAAGGAGGGCAGTAACTTCTCCCAGAATACTCTTGAAAAGTGAAGCCTCCAACAATATTTATGGTAATATGTTGCAAGACAGTTCAGTTTGTAATAAAAATATATTAGAAAGAAGCTCAATATCATTAGTCATCAGGGAAATGCAATTCGAAACCACAATGAGATACCCACTAGAATGGCTATAATCAAAAACAGATAGTAACAAGTGTTGGCAAGGATGTGGAGAACTTGAATCCCTCATGTACTGCTGATGGGAATGTAAAATGGTGCAGCCACTTTGGAAAACAGTTCGGCATTCCTCAAATGGTTAAACATACAATTAGCATATGCCCTAGCAATTTTAATTCTATGTATGTACCCAACAGAAATGAAAATGTATATTCACACAAAAACTTGTACAGGAATGTTCATAGCAGAAGTATTCATAATAGTCAAAAGGTGGAAACAACCAAGTTGTCCATCAACTGATGAATGTATAAGCAAAATGCAGTATATCCATACAATGGAATATTATTCAGCTAGAAAAAGATGTACACATGCTACAACACAGATGAAACTTGAAAACATTATGCTAAATGAAAGAAGCCAGACACAAAAGGCCACATATCATATGTGATTCCATTTATATGGAAAGTCCAGAGTAAGTAAATTTATAGAGATAGAAAGTAGATTAGTACTTTCCAGGGGCTTGTGGTGAGGAGTGGGAAGGTGGGGAGGAATGGGGAGTGATGGCTTAATGGGTACCGGGTTTCTTTTTGAGGTGATGAGAATGTTCTAAAATTAGATTATGGCAAAAATAAATAAAATAAAATTAGATTGTGGTGATAGTTGCCCAACTATGTTAATATACTAAAAAAATTTGAGTTGTATACTTTAAATGAATTAATTATATGGTACATGAATTATATTTCAATAAAGCTCTGACCAAAGAAAAATAATTTTTTAAAAGATACTAGGGAATATTGTGGGAAAGTAAGGGTTATTCTGTTCATTACCCATTTATACATCAGTGCTTAGACCAGTGAAATTCTTAGCAAAGTTTGTCAAACAGTGGGAGGTTTTTTTTTCTTTTTAAATCTTGCCAGCTTCTCCAAGCTCAGCCCAGCTCTAAGGGCAACCTCTTTCAGCCTCTTTTCTTTGATAAATTGACTCAGTCTTCATACTGACTCTTGAGTGATAGTTGAGTAGTATATAGAATTAGAAGTTTACAGTTTTGCTGCTCAAGTGCTCTGTAAATACTCTCCTGTCAGCTAGCTTACATCTCTTCTGGCTTTACCACATCCACCCTGGAGGGCTCAAGAGCTTATTGGTCTGCCATTAAGATCCCTCGTAGTTTTCTGCCCCTGAGGATTTCCCTTTCTTTATTTCGGGCTCAGCTGTGAGTTTCCTCCCACACTTTATCTAGCATTTCTTTGAGTATATAATGGGAGAAGCCACTCCAAATTATCTCTATCAAGTTGCTTAAACCAGAAGAGTTCGGTACCTTTTTAAAAAATATGAATATTCTAATTTTTTATTGAGCAATGCCTCTAGACAACTTTAAATATACTCTGACTTATATAGACCCTTTTTAAATTGAGGTAAAATTGGTATATAACATTATATAAATTTCAGGTATACATTATAACTCAACATCTGTATACACTACAAAGTGATCACCACCAAAGTTCTAATTACCATCTTTTACCATACAATTGACCTCCTTCACTCATGGGGGAAGGTGGTTGAGGGGTGGATGAAATGGTGCCTTTTAATGTGTAAATTCCCCCCAATGTTAGAACTAGGACCACTTTCCAAGGTGAGGGGTTTGGAAAAGGGTGACATTGGAAGGCAGGGGTATGGAGTATCTAAATGATTGATCATCTTCCTTCTTTACCCACTTCCTTCCTTTCTTGAGAGAGAAGTGACAAAGAGAGGAAAATAAGTGCTGAGAAAGAAATGCCAGCTCTTGGTGTAACCACAAAAGTCCCTTCCACTTTTCAAAGCCCTATACTCTTCCACAGATGCTTGGGTCCAAGATGCATTTTTTTCCTCAATGGGAAGATGTCCAGGGGAGAAGTTAACTTTCCTTTTCAGGCCAGAGCTCAGAACAGAGGCTGTTCTACTTTGGGGCTGCAGCTAGCCCCTGGGCAGAACCTCCTGAGCTCAGTAGCATCCCACAATGATTGATTCTTTTCCTTGAATATTAAAGCTTTCCCCCAAATACCCCTAGGAGGATTCACATCTGGATCTAAGATGGGGAAAGGGGAAAGCAGGGCCATTTTTGCTCAGGCCTCAGACTTTATGAGCTTCAAATGTTGGCTGCTATTGGGTGGCAAATTTGTTCAGGGTAACAGGGTAAGTCTTCACAGTGGCCATCTGGCTCCGAATAATGAAGCCATGCATATATAAGTGGAGTGGTTGCATGTGGGGGCTCTGGGGTCAAACTGCACGTGTTCAAGTCCCAGCTCTGCTCATTTTTAGTTCTATAGCCTTGGGCCAGTTATTTAACCTCTCTGTGCCAGAGATTCTTGGTAAAAGAATAAAATAAAATAGGATCAATGAGAGCACTCACTTCCCATGGTTGTTTTGAAGATTATATGGAATAATCCAGATAAATCAGTTAGTTCAGAGCTTGGACCCCTGATAAGTGCTCTATAGTTGTTAACATTAAACTATGGCTTTTGCCAGTCAGCAGCCAAAGATTTACTTTTAGATCTTCTGCCACAGTTTAAATAGAATCCCTGAAGAGACTGGATGCTGAACATGTCCCAACTAGCCCTATCCCACCCACTTCCCAACCTCCTCAGGGCCAAGCCTAGGTTGACGAATAATAACAAGATCTTACATTTGTACATCTTGCATTTGATTTTTCCAAACCCTTTCACAATGTTTACCCCATGATGCTGTGAGGTTAGCAGGATACTGATAATCATCCCCATTTTGGAGAAAAGGAAACTGAGGTCCTGAGAGATCACATGGCCTGTAAAGTCATGTGTCCTCCTCCCCTGGTCATTTCAACCTCCTACAATGTCTATTCTCCTATAAATCCCCCATTAGATCACAAAAGATTGAGCAGCCTGCTTCCCTCACCCCATAACTGCTCAAGATGTGCAGAGCTTTCAGACCTGGTAAGAAGGAAGGAGACACCTAAGCCATAAAAAAATTAAATTCTCTGTAGCTCTGAGGTAGGGCCAGTTATTTTACATGTAATGTTCTGGCTGGAGAGTAAGGTTTAGACTATTTCAAGGTCTCCAGCTTACTGGAAGGAAGGAGGGGAAGATGCACTGTATCTGATCTGACCAAACTAGTCCAGAGTAGTGAGATCTCAGCTGAGCCCAAAGTGAGACTCAAAAATGTTTGGAAGCTGTCGGAGGCATTCACTGGCAGCCCAAGCCTATACTTGCATGGAGGAAGTGGTCTTTAGAAGGTCTTAAACACTATTGGCCCATAAGGGGCAGAAACAGACCAAGCAGTGGGTGAGAGGATGGCAGAAGGGTAGAGGACCAGGACAGTGTGACATTTGCTGTCCACCTGGGCCACAGGACTGGGTGTGTAGAGAGTCTGTAGCACCTATTCACTTGGAGGATAATGGTTTTGAAGAGACCTGTAGACTTACAGTGCTTTAGGGGGAAGGGATAGAGACACAGAAATAGGGGCTGAAGTTTGGGTCCGGATAGAGGACTTGATGGCTTTTGTTCTCTATGTAGAGGACCTGAGTCTGAAAGTCTGAGCCCAGGCCATGGGGATAGGGGCAGCGAGGGAAAGTTTGCTGCAGGAAGAAGCTGAAGCTGCTCTTCTCATGGGGGCCTCATTGAGATACAGAAGAGAAGTAATGCTGTTTCAGTGTCCAGGTGACAAAGTGTGGCATAGCACAGGGACGGGAATTACCACCCCGAACTCCTACTCCAGTGAACCCATCGGTGGCTTCAGCTAAAGCTAAAGAGAAGGCAGCAACATTTAGGCCCCCAGCTGATTTGCAGAATCCACGCCCCACCCCAGCAGGGGCCTCCATGTTCCCACAGCCAGAGTCAGCTACCAGTAGCTGGGGCAGGGTGGAGGGGTCACCCTCGTGTGGCAATATGGGCAACTGACCTTCAGGAGGCAAAGTAGGAATGGAAGAACAGAAGACTATCAGAACACAGGCAACTGCTGGGGTCTTCTACAAATAACGGGAGGAGAACTTCAAGGGATTGAAGTCCTATAACACACAGGTGGGGACAGGAGTCAATGACATCTGAGTTTTCACTGTTTATGGGACCTTATTTTTACCCATAGGCCAGTGAGCCCTGGAGAAACTTGAAACACTACTTTACAGCAAATGAAATTGTCTCAAGTACCTGGGCATACCGTAGCCCAGCTCCATGTAGATGCTAAATGGCTCTTGAAATTTCTAATTATAACTTTGGGGTGGGTAGTAGAGCAGGGACTGGGCTCTGGCAGGGTATGATTGGGCTTTGTTTATTCCATTTATCTCTAGTGATGTTAGCTTAAATGACAGGAGAGGCAAAGGCAAAAGGAAGAATGACTGGGGAGAAAAATAAAAGAATTGCTATTGTTCTCCGTTATCATGGCTATCAGAAAATTCCTTTCCTTTGTAAGACATTTTCCTTCCCTTATACATGTTCCAGACATGAATTATGATTCCATATCATCAGTTTCTTTTCCAGGAGAGAGTCAACAGCACTTTCCTGAGCTAAGAGTGACTCAAGCTGAACATGGAGATCCAAAGTCCACTTGGGCCTGGACTGGGCCAGGTGTGAGCCAACAGGGCCAGAGAAGAGGGGAAAGCTGGGTCCACTACCTAGAATTTGGGTTTCCCAACTTATCACACCCTCTTTCTCCCAAGGCATCTACAGACAGCCCATAGAGCCAGATTCTTGTCTATATCACCACGGGGCTGCCAATTTATCCAACAATCTGTTTCTTCTGAGACTCATTTTCCTCGTCCTGTGATGCAGGAAAAATGGATGTGGGGCATGAGGAGGGCCATGTCCCAGGCCTCGGTTGAGTCCCTGGGACATGCCTCACCAAGTGTGGGTCCTTGGCTTCGTGCAGGAAAGAATTCAAGTGTGAGCCACAGTTGAGTAAAGGCAGATTTATTTAAAGAGATACAGAATGCATAGAGTGTAGGCTGTTTCAAAAGGTAAGAGAAGGCCATGAAGTGTGGGGATTGGGTGCTCAGATTAGAGTAAAAGTAGGTACACACTCTATAGACAGAGTGCAGGCCATCTCCAAAGAGGAGGGGGAAATACAGAGGCGGCCACGAGGCGCTGTGTTGCCAGTTTTTATGGGCTCAGTAGCTTCACATGCCTACAGGTGGGACCACTCTAACTCCTCTGGGGAAGGGGCTGGGATCCCCAGGAATTTGGCCTACTCTTTGGCCTTTTGCGGTTAGCCTTGGGACTGTCATGGCACCTGCGGGCATATTATTGATCACACTAATATGTTACAATGAGCATATAATGAAGCTCAAGGTCTACTAGAAGTCAAACTTCCCACCGTCTTAATCCTCAAGGCCAACTGGGAGTTGAATCTTCCACATTTTGGTGTTAATTGCTGTCATTCCTTGAATGGCTGTGTCCGGCCCTCTTCCATCCTGTCTCACCTGGAATCAGATCCAATGTTTAGGATAATAGAACAGAGGACTTGAGTCCTCAGAGAGGGATTGGTACCTGTCCCTCTCTTTCCATCCTCACTGCCCCAGCCATAAATTGAGGCACTGATGAATCAGTCACCTGTACTATTGCAGTAGGGGGCTCATAACTGCTCTATGATCCCTTCCCCCATCCTGCCTCCAAACTGTTGCCAAGTTAGCTTTCTAAAATATGTTTCTAATCATGTCACTGCTACTGTTTTTCAAAGATCTTTGAGTAACCAAATTACGTGGACTATTATTGAATAAATTGGCTCTGTTAGTATCAAATTCCCCATTATCCTTATTTCTTGTCTTTATAGCCTTCACCATGATTTCAATCTATCTTACTTATGTGTTCTCTGGCTTATAGTCTGTCTCCCACTTCCCTTGGAATAAAGTTTTCATTTGATAAAAGTTCTTATCTGTCTGTCCCCCAAAATAGTGGCTGCCACATGCTAGATAATAAATACTGATTGAATGAAGGACTCAATAAATCAAATTCTGTTAGCCACAGTTAATTCTTTTTTTTTCTGTAAGTGAACTTTATTTACTTTTACAATTACAAATGTAATACATGCTTACTGTAGAGAATCTGGAAAGTACAGAGAAGTAGAAAGAAGAAAATAGAAACACCCATAATCCCACCTCCTGAAGGCAAAACACGGCTCACATTATGTTCTCACTATCTATGCCTGTTTAAAGACCAAGACCTTTATCAAGAGTGCTGGCCACAATATCAAGAGTGCAAGCACAATAGCCAAGGGGAGTGAGGGGAACTAACAACTGAGGAGGTCACCCAGAGGTCAGAGCTAGAGATTTGACACTGAGGAACAAGATAAGGGCCACAGACAACAGATCAAGACATCAGAAGTTGACAACACAAGAACAAGTTGGGTTATGGTAAGAATGTAGTGAGATGATAGTTGTCAAGAGTTTACCCAGTACGTGTCATACAAGACATAATCAATAAATGTTAGCCATTACTATGATTATTACTATGGATCAAAACGAATGGTTCAGGATGGAGATTATAAACAAGGCAAGGGCCCTGGAGACTCACTTTAGGTGCTGTGAGTTGGGGCATATAGGGACAAGTCTACTAGATGAAAAGGATGGTATATAGGAGTGGACATCATTCTCCTTACAGGCTCCCCTGCCAGGTGAAATGGGACCAGGGCTTCCTCAAGTTTGCCTGATGACTCATGGCAAGACACTCTAAGGTGTTTTTGAGGTAGGACACGGTTTCTCCTGCCTAGACTTTTCCCTGGACCAGGACCTAGGACTGGCCTCAGTAGTAATGGGAGTTCAGAATCTCATACACCAAACACTCTTAAAGTCCACGCTCTGATTGTTGGGGCAGGTCAAAGGCATGTGGGGTGAAAGATAAGGTCAAGGCAGCCACGTGGGAGATAGGGTGGTATATGCCTGGAGTGGGGTTGCTGAAGGGGGAAGGCCACAAGGTTTAATGATGTAATTGAATGGAATGGGTCCAGGAACCAGTCCTGAAGTTAGCAGCAGAGTTGGATATCACAGGAGAAGAATCCAGAAAGCATTACTTGCTAGTGGAGGCCTTCTGATGACCTGTGCTCTGTCGAAGGTGGTTGTGCAGACCCTCTTGAGGGTCTCCATGCTCTTTCAGGTAGTAGCAGCGTTTAGGGACATGCTGGTGCTGGGAGTGAGAAAAAAAAAAAAAACAGCAGAGGTAAGAGCCATGCTCACTATCACTCCAGGGTTCTGCCTGGATAATTTCAGTAACTTAGATCACAGAACTTGGCTAATGTACCTTATTTGTATAAAGTGTGACTGAGGACTAGACTAGCCCAGTTCCCTAGTGACCTGGGTCTACACTCATGTGACTGTAGGTGGGACACAGCCCCCAAAACATGACCCCTCTTTTAGAATTGGAGTAAGTGGAGAGTTGGGACTGAGCCCAGCCAGTTCCCTCAGAATCAGAAGACTTAGACTTTTAACCATCCCAGGCCCTCAGTAACTCAGGTAGGGCATGGCTCCTCAAAGTGATTAATACACCCAAAATAACTGCAGAGCCAGGCCTGCTGATGAAACTCCAGGTGAGGGGTAGAATCTAGGAGCTCAATGCCTCCCCCTCGCCTCTTCCTTAGCCTATTCAAAGGAGCATGCTGTGTGTGTCATCATTACTTCCTCATTTTTTAACTCAAAAACCTTAAGTGGATTTCCCCATCATTACCTCCTCAGTCTGCTGATGAGAGTTCAGTTCATTCCCCATTGCCTCCTCGTTATTCCGCTTACAGGCTGATGGCAGAACCTGGCTTGAGCTGCCCGGGGAATCCTTCTCTCCAGCCAGCTGGCACTCAGTATAGAGAGACCTGTCTATCAGCTCCTTTAGGCTGCCAGCCACCTTCAGGAAGATCCGGCCCATTTTGGTGGCAACAGCTTCCGAGAGTCCTTCCAGAAACCTGGTCCGTAGAATGGCATCAGACCAAGACAAATGTCGAGCCAGCAGCAGGAAGTCAGTGGCATACTGCCTGACTGACTTCTGGCCCTGCTTGGGATGGCAAAGAACTGCACTGAGGATGTCTATCTCAGATAGGGAGTTATATAAGCCCTGGGATCGACTCAGGAAAGATTTATTTTCATCCGAGAGGGGGTTGCCTACCTCCATCTGCAAGATGGACCACCTTTCTGCTGCCCCCAGATGAAGAGACACCAGGAAGGCCATTTTCTCTGAATCATTCAAAAATCCCTTCATTTGTTTCTCCTCATCAATCTCCATCTCTTCCTCCCCAGAGCATGAGCCCCGGGCTGCTTCCTGTTCTTCTAATAGGTAACAGAGTGCTGGGGTCAGCATGCCAAAAGATGGGACTTCCTTTGGTGGTTGCTTCATTGCTTCAGGGGTGGTGGCAGTCATGTGTGGTGTGGACTTTGATCCAGAGGTTGTAATCTTGATGTGAGGGGCAGGTGTTTCCCCAGAGTCTGTGCCTTTGATTTCTGCAGTGAACATCATTCCAGAGGCTGCAGCTGCCATTTCTGGTGTGGACGTGGCTCCCGGGACTGGGGCCGTCATCTGTGGCACGGACATTCCTCCAGAGGCTGTGGCTCTCAGAAGTGGCATGGACATCATTCCAGAAGCTGAGGCTCTCATAAGCGGAGTGGACCTTGCTTCGGAAGCTGAGGCTCTCATTGGTGGTGCAGGCATTCCTCCAGAGACTGTGTATGTCATTTGTGGCAAGGACATGGATCCAGAACTCACAACTCTTGTTTGCAGTGTGGACGTTGCTCCGGAGGCCATGCTTTTCATTAGCGGCACAGACATCTCTCCAGAAGCCGCGGCTGACATCAGTGGCGTGGGCATTGTTCCAGAGGCTGTGCCTCTCACAAATGGCTTGGACCTCCCTCCAGAGGCCATGGCTGTCGCTTGTGCAGTGGACATCCTTCCAGAAGCTGGAGCTCTCATTAACTCTGTGGACACAGCTTCAGAGGCTGAAGGTTTCCTTAGTGGTGTGGACATAATTCCAGAGACTGGAGCACTTAATAATGGCGGGGACATCACTCCAGAGGCAGGAGCTTGCATCGATGGAGTGCACATCTCTCCAGAAGCTGTGGACATCATTTGTGGTATAGATGTTGTCCCAGGGGCTGGGGCTCTCATTGGTGGTATGGACACCCCTCCAGAGGCCGTGGCTGTCATTTGAGGCACAGACATCACTCCGGAGGCCATGGATTTCATTAGCGATGTGGCTGTTGCTCCAGAGACTGAGGCCCTCATCTGTGGCATGGACATCATTCCAGAGGCTGTGGCCATCCTTTGCGGAGTAGACATTGGTCCACAAGCTGGGGCTCTCAGAGAGGTGGCTATGTCTCCAGAAGCCAGGGGTCTCGTCAGTGCTGGGGACATCTCTCCAGAGGATGAAGCTCTTGTGAGCAGCGCAGACATCTCTCCAGGATCTGAGGTTCTCATCAATGATGCGGACACAGCCCCAAAGGCTGGGGCTCTCATTTTTGGTGTGGACATCATTTCAGAGGCTGGGGCTCGCATCTGCAGTGGGGAGATCCCTCCAGGGGTCACGGATCTCCTGAGCGACATGGACATGCCCCCAGAGTCTCGGGTGCTCATTGGCTGACTGGGCATCTTTTCAGAGGCTGTGGATCTCATTAGTACTGTGGGCATCACTCCAGGGCCCGGGGCTCTCATTAGAGGCACGGACACAGTTCCAGAGGCTGCGGCTGTCATTTGTGGTGTGGATGTGTCTCCAGAGGCTGGGCCTCTCATTAGTGGTGTGGACATCCCTGCAGAGGCGGTGTCTGACATCTGCGGCATGGACATGGCCCCAGAGGCTGTGTCTCTCATTGGCACGGTGGAGATGTCTCCAGAAGCTGTGGTTATTTGCTGCATGAACATTGCTTCTGGGGCTTTGGATGGTGTTAGTGGCTTGGACAGTGCTCCCGAGGCCGTAGCTCTCATCTGGGGCACGGACATCACTCCCAAGGTAGTGTCTCTCATAAACAGTGTGGACGTGGCTCCAGAGGCTGAGGCTCTCATTTGTGGTACAGCTGTCACTCCTGAGGCTGTCGCTCTCCTTTGTGACAAGGACATTGCTCCAGAGACAGGCGCTCTCATTTGAAGTGTGGACACTGACCCAGAGGCTGGGGGTGTCATTTGTAGCATAGACATTGTTTCAGAGACTGGGGCTGTACTTGGCGGGGTGGACATTGCTCTAGGAGCCGGAGCTCTCCTTAGTGGCATGGACTTAGTTCCAGAGGCCGGGGCTCTCATTCGCGGTGTGGACATTCCCCCCTTGGCTGGGGCTTTCATAAAGCCCGTGGATGTGGATGTGGCTCCAGAAGTTTTGGCCATTGTTAACTGCATGGACATCGCCCTAGAGGCTGCAGTTGACATTGGATCTGTGGACATTGCTCCAGAGGTTGTGACCGTCATCACCGGGGTAGACAGTGCTCCAGAGTCTGGGACTGTCTTGAGTAATGTTGACACATTTCCAGAGGCTGAGGCTCTCATTCGTGGTCTTGACCTTGCTCCAGGGTCTGAGGCTCTCACTGCCGGTGTGGACATCCCCCCGGAGGCTGTTGCTCTCATTGGCGGAGTAGACACGGTTTGAGAGTCTAGATTTTGTGTTAACCGTGATGATACCACTCCAGAGACTTGGGCTGGTACCAGCTGGGTGGGCATCCCTCCCGAGCTGAGGGCCATCATTAGCAGTGGGGACATTGCTTCAGCGTCAGGGGCTGACTTTGACAATGTAGACATTTCTCCAGCATCGGGGACTGACAGGAGCGGTGAGGACATTGCTACAGAGCCTGGAGCTGACATTAGTGGTGAAGACACTACTCCAGACTCTGGCCCTGACATGAACTGGGTTGACAATTCCCCAGAGTCTTGGTTGCTCGCTGGCTGGGTTGACGTTGCTCCAGAAGTTAGGGCTGACATTATCAGTGAGGAGATTGCTTCAGAGTCAGTGCCTGACATGAGCAGTGACGATATCTCTCCAGAGGCCAGGGCAGTCATTAGCACTTTGGACATTGCTTCAGTGTCTTCATCTGTAATTTGCAATGGTGACATTCCTTCAGAGCCTGGCATTGGCTGTGTGGACATCTCTCCAGGGTTTACATCTGGCATTAGGAGTGGGGAGATCTCTCCATGATCTGGGGCTAGCATGAACGGTGTGGACATAGCTTCAGAGGACGGAGCTGTCATTGCCAGGGGTGATATCTCTGCAGAATCTGGTGTTGCCATTAGTGCTGTGGACATTGTTGCAAAGTCAGGAATTGTCATCAGCCCTGGGGACATTAATCCATAGTCTGAAGTGGATAGCAACGGGGACAGTGTTCCAGAATCTGAGGCTGGCATTAGCAATGGAGACAGCACCCCAGAGTCTGAGGTTGGCATCAGCAACGGCGACAGTGCCTCTGAATCTGAAGCTGAGGTTAGTAACGGGGACAGTGCCCCAGGGTCTGAGACTGGCATTAGCGGTGAGGACATTGCTCCAGAGTTTGCCTCTCCCATTAGAGGTGTGGCCATGGTGTCAAAGGCTGGGGATGTTGTCAGCTGTGTGGACATCCCTCCAGGATCTGACGCTGAAGTTGAAACCATAGGCTGTACATGAGAAGGCAGAATTTGGACCTCTGCTGTGGTCTCTGTCATTGGTCCAGAGAAGGTCATCCTCCTGTTTTGGGGGTCGACATTTTCCTCCCTCAGCATGTTGTTGAATCGCAGTGAATGTGAGGGAATTGACATATCTGCCGTGGCCACAGGACAGTGTAGAGGGAGCCTCTTAGGTAATTATACCAGGGGTCCTGCTGAAGCCCAAGTGGCAAGAAAATCTGTAAACAGGAAACAAGATTAGCAGTCAAAATCTAGCATCAAGAAGATGGGGAAACAGACAAATGATTTACGATGGAGACCGTTTTTACGTGTTGCCAGCTATGGGGCATCGGAGATGGGCCTATCAGGTGAAAGAAACTGCGCAACAATAAACAAATCTGAAGGTGGAGCAAATATCCTTTCCACCCCTATCCTTTTCAAATCAAACGGCTCAGTCACCCAGCACCGCCTCTCAGTTTACGAAAGCTGTAAATGAGGGCAACTTCTGCAGCCAAGAGCCTGGGCTGTCCTGGTTCAAATGAAGCAGCAGCACCACCTTCTGGAAAACTCTGAGAAGTACCGGTTCCTAAGCTAGGCTCTCTCCCATTCCAGCCCTAGCAAGCCAGCCCAGATACTGGCAGGCCTGGATGAGAAGGCCCTTTGCCCCGGGATAATATTTAATTTGTACGGTTCAGAGTCCTGCCAGTGGTTTAGTCCCCATTTTACTACTCTGATGGCCTTGAATGTTTTCCTCAGGAAAAGGAAGGCATTTAACTGATCAATGACTGAGAGCATCATTCCATGAACTGAAATTCCTGCTTAATATAATTTTTATTAACACCCCAAATCACCACTGTTACTACCACTCACCGCTCACCTCGTGTGTCTCAGGCACTATACTTTAGGCAACTCTACCTAACTTTAAACTCTATCATGTACAGGGATTTGCAAGCATTACCCATTTGAATCTTACAATAGATAGCAGTATTATCCCCATTTTACCAGCTTTCTAGATTAGCCAGGGTTGGGGCTATAATAAGGTCACTGCATCTTAAAGTAGACACAGTATGTCTTTGACTGTCACCCTTTCCTCGGAGTTGCCCAGCCTTTGGCATCTCTAAGGCTGCATTCATTTATCTCTCCGACATCCAAGATCACTGGCTCCCTTGAAGACTAGTCTACAGCAAGTACAAACTTCAAGTTTCTCTGATGGCCTGTGGGTGGGCAGTCCCAGAGCCTCACTCCTCTGGCCCACTCCCTGCAGCAGCCCCTGAAGGGGCTTCTTGGCACAGAGCTTGGAAACCAACACACACATTACACAATGTTATCACATCCCCAGGGCCTGCGCATGCCCCACATGGAGCACTGGCTCATTTGGGACAATGGGACCCAAGTCATCAATCTTGTGCAGTGTACCTCCATAATGATAATGAGAATCCTAGTGACAGAAATGCCAATGGCCAACATTTCTTGAGCAGGCAGTGCCCGGCAAGCGCTCTGCTGTCCACTTTACATGCATCGTCTCATTTGGCCCCCACAGCAGCACCAAGCGATTTTGGTAATACTCTATCCTCATCTTCCAAAGGAGAAAACTAAGGCGCATAGAAGCTTCATAATTTGCCTGCAGTCACACAGATTCCCAGGTCCGTCCCGCTCCAGAGCCCCTACTCTTCTCCACTGTCCTGTAACGCTCCACTCTGTCTGCCCTCTGTCCCTCTTACTCAGTCACATGACCGAGAACCCCCATCTTCAGCCTGGACATGGGTGGAGATGGGGTGTAGTAAAAGAAATACTGGCCTCCTGCTGGCACCTTGGCTACTCTAATCATTGGTGCAGTGGGAAAGATGAGTCAAAAGAGCAGTCATAGTTGACCACCCTCCCCACCCCCATCTTCAGAAAAATCCCTGAATGTACCAGTTTCCCACCAGGCAAAGCCCGGAAAGATCTTACCTTGCCATTTAGGGAGAAGAGGGAGAGTGTGTCCTTTGCGCCCCTAGCTCTTTTGGTCTGGCCAATTTACTTATGCCCCATGCCCAGCCAGTTCATTAAAGTAAGACCCAATACCAGCAGCTGTTCTCTGCAATCTCCCTTAGCTATCCCCTGCCACGCCCCCCTCCTGCCCGCCAGCCAGCCAGCCAGCCTGCCCGCCCACCCGCCCCACTGCTCCTGACTTGCTAGTGCTTGCTCTGTCTCTCTGGTCCCAGATTCCTGCCTCTATATAGGCTCTGACATTTGCCTCTGGCCGCCTTTCACTTGACAGTCCTCCAGAAGCTCCACTGTAGCACTCGGCCTATGCAACTCCACCCTTCTTCCCCTCACCCCAGTAGCTGCACCAGCCCACTGTGCCCGCTTCTGGCCGTCCCGAAGGAAAGAAGAGATTCACACAAGCAAAGAGATGAGACGGAAAGGGTCCTGGCTCAGCAAATGAGACACTCCCTCTGCGACTGAGCAGACACTGGCGTCCTGGGAGCCAGGCACTGCAACCGGTGTTCTGTGCAAGAGTAGGCAGGGGTGAGAGGGAAGGGAACTCGGGCTGGAGGCTGAGTGGAGCTGTGAAGAGTTCAAAAAGGTTCAGGTGCAGGCAAACCAGAGTTGGCCAGGAGGGGTCGTGGGAACTTAAGAGAGCCCAGCAATGATGATAATTAAAAAGCCATTGTGCTCCAGTGTCATGGACACGGAGGGAAACCTGGCAGCTAGTGACCACACCATGGGGCTAGAAAGTGACAGCAAGACTGCAGGGAGTTCAGACAGCTGGCGAGAAAAGCCTGCCAATCTTGAGCATACCAGGTGAGGGCTTGCTCATAGAAGCAGGGCTTTGGCCTGCTTTCTAGAACTGGGGCACAAGGTCAAAATAGAACTGGCAGGGAGGTTTATCAGAGCCCTCTAGCCTTCTGAATCAGGAGCCCTTAAACCCCTAGACTAGGGGTAGAATTGGTCCCTGAGCCCTGGAGAGGGCAAAACCTTTAGGTGAAGTTCAAGTAGCCCAGGTAAAGGGATGCAGAGCCGGGGTGGGGAGGCATTCAGGTCGTTATAAACCTCGCCATGCTCCAACAGCCAACAATAATTAGCAACCAGCCATACCTCGGCACTTGGCCTAAGCACTCCACTTGCCTTATACTGTCAGGCCTCTTGGCAACACCTGCAGGTAGGCACTGACGCCATTTCCATTTTACAAATGAGAGAGGGGCTTAGAGAAGTTGTGACCAAGATCACGGAGCTAGTACATGGCAAAGCCCAGATCTGAGCCCAGGGCAGTCTGATTCCAGAATCATTTCCTCTCTTTGCAAACAGACAAGTGGTTAGAAACACTCCAAGTGCTCTGTTCACTGCCGCCTTCCTCTTCCTCTTCCCACCCCCACTAATGGCTGAATCACCCCAGTGATACTAGTACTAATACTAATACTACTACTAATAATAGTATCAACCGACTTTGAACTCTTCCCATATGCCAAGAACTGTACTGAGGGCTTCACCAGCATTCTCTCCTTTGATCCTAGGAGCTACCCTGTGAGCTAGGTTTTTTTTTTTTAATCCTCAGTTTACAGATAAGAAAACTGAGCCTCAGCGAGGTGAATTGACATGACCAAAAGCACACAGGTCTGTTTGACTCCAGAACTCACCGGAGTATACTCCTCAAAAAGAAAAATTCTAGTCACTCTCCCCTTCCCTTACACCAAAAAATACGCACAGGAAACCTAACAACAATGACGATGATGATGGTGATGATTATACCTAATAATAAAAGCTAACATTCACTGTGCCGGGCACTGTGCTCAGCACTTTCTATACGTGATCTCATTTGTTACTGACAACAGCCCTGTGGGGTAGGAACTATTATCACTCTCATTTCCAGATGAGGCACCAGAGGCACAGAGAGATTAGCTAGCTTTCCCAAGGTAACACAGCTAGAGAACATGTTTGTTTATGATCATAAAAACTTGGAAATAACCAAAATGCCAATATTAGAACACCATTCATTTAATGATTAAACAAATCACATTGCATCTGCAGTGACCAGTGAAAATGATTACCTGATTTGTATAAAACAAACATGGATATTTTTGCAAAGAAAACAGTATAGTTTGGAAGGATGTATACCAAGACATTAACAAGGAGCATACCCAAGGGATGAGATTCAAGATTTTTACTTTTACTTTCCTTAGCTGTGTTTTCTCCTTTGTCTGTAATGGACCCATATTGCTTATATTAGAAGAAAGAAAATTTTTTCTTCTTTTTAAAAGGTATGTTCCACTAGGCTTCTGTCTCTGGCAGTCTCCCTTCCTCTCTCTAAAGATCCCCAACATCTCCCCACCCAAGCAACTTTTCTCCCCAACAAGCTTAATCCTCACACCACTCAGATCCTTGGTCAGTAATGACCTCTGAAAACCGTTTCCAATAGCTCACTCTTCTTTTTTAATTATTATTTTAAAAACAAAACTTCTTGTTTTTCTACTATTATTTATGTCTAATAATGACACAAGTAATCTAGGAATATATTCGCAAGATTAAACACTTGAAATCCTACACAGAGATAGGCTAGTCCTGTGCCTACCCAACCCCCTATCCACTAAAGTCCCATTCCTCTGTCTGTTCACAGTTGGGTGTGTCTCCTTCCAAACTTTTTCTAGCTACAATGGCATTCAGAGTTCACATCATGCAATTGCTTGCAAAACCCAGTGTGTGCAAAGACCTACAGTCAGAAAACCACTCTGCACTGGTCACTCTCAGAGTCCAAGTTCTGGTCCATTGTGACTAGTGGTCATCAGCCAGCTTCTAAGGAGGCTACTGGGAGAGTCATTTGGGTCACAGAGTTCCATTTTATTTGTGCCAGTGTATCTGCAATCATAAAGAGGGGAGGCCTTCTAAGGAAGGAAAAGCCCGGAAACTGCTGCTTAGCATCTCTCGGATTTCTCACGTCTTGCCCAGTCTGCACTGATCAATACGGCTAGGAGGTGTCAGGCTCCTGCAGCCTCACAGAAGGTAATTGAGTTTGGGGGATTGCATGACCAGCTGCTCGGGGAAATAAGAATAAACAAGAGATGGTTCAATATGTCAACAAACAGCTTTCCAGCTCTTGAAAATAAACCTTTCCCTAGATTCTGCACAATATCCTTTCCTCCAGCCCTAGCAAACCAGCGCTCAGATAACAGAAAAGAGACAACCTCAGGATAAAGAAACACCTGGTCTACTTTAGGGTCCTGTGCCTTCCCTGATGCATCAGAGAGGGAGAAACCCTCCTCACCCCTTTACCCACCCCCCGCCCCCCTCAACAGCCCTGATGCTTCAAATGCCCACCTGACTGTTTATAAATAGAGGGCAAGGGGCATAGCATTTACTGAGTGCTCCTCCTGCCAGGCATTGTGTTAAGCTCTTCACATACATCATGTTATTCATTGTACAATAAACCAATGAAGTGGGTTTTTTCACTCTCACTTTATAAATCAGCCAAAGAAATGAAGTAGAGAGAGAATAAAATCAGGTAACTTACCTTGGCTCCCACAGCTGAGAAGGAGTGAAGCTGGGATTGTCACTCGGGTCTGTCTGACTCAGCTGGTGCTCTTAACTCGTGAGAGAGTCACACAACTGTCTTCCAGGCTCTGAAGGGCTGTCATATGGAAGAGAGGGTAGGTGTGTTCTGGGTAGCTCCAAAGAGAAGGATTTGACTGTTAGTTGGGAATTACACTTTCATTGGATGTGCTGCAAATTCCCCAAACAACATGTATATGCATGTCCAACTCTATAGGGAAAAGAACATTCTAAGAGGAGCAAACGGAACTGCCTTGCATTAGGTGCTGCCCTGAAGGATCTGTGGAATCGGAGAGAACAGGAGGGATACCAAAGGACTGCAAATGGGCAGCGTCCCAATTTCCTTAAATAAGGAAACTACAGACCAGTATACTGTAAACTCCAGAGCTGTAAGCTTGATGTCAATCCTCAGAGAGATTCTGCTGCATATTATGAAGCAGGTAATTTATAAGCACTTAGGACGCAAGTGATGATAGGAGGTAGCTAGAGGTTCTAGCAGAACTGTACAAATTGAACCAGGTTTCCAGACTGGCAGCTATCGCAAACCAAAAACCTAGGGGACTGACAGTTGGTTGCCAGATTTTTTTTCCAAGTAAGGGTGTTAAGAAACAAGACAAAACACCCCCAAATTATCATTTCATAAAGAGGGTTTTCTTTAAACATCAAAAGAGAAGGAAACAATCTCAAAATAAAGGACAGCCCTTTAAATGAAATAGATTTCACTTTACAAAATACTGGCTATGTAGTCTTCAGGCTTTCTTACTGCACCCAGGGACTGCTGCAATTTTCCTGGAGGATAGGCACATATCCAAGGACCTTCTTTAGAGAATTGCTCCGAGTTAAAGCATTAAAACAGATAAGATCAGATACCTATAAGACGGGAAGTCTTTCTGGCCAGGAGAGGGAAGAACAGAGTTTGACCTTAGCCTAAGTGAGGACATTAACTCAGATAAAGCGAGTGTCCACAGGAAGGAGCGTGAGAGAAAGAAAACTCGCCAAGTGCAAAGTCAAGCCCTGCTGAGGCGCATTTGATCTATGCCATCCCCTGGACCACACAGCCATCTTGTAGGAATACGTGCCTGATGCCATTAAGCATTTGGACCACAAAGCAGTTTCTGACTTGAGACTCTCCAAGCAACCTTCAGACTATTACTTGTCTCCTCAGGGAGAGTTCCTAAAGAAGGCATTCACAACTGGCTCAATACCATTGCCAGACTGGGGTTCTACAACAATCTAGAAGGCGGCTGCTAGCCTTCATCCTGCCCTGTTCCACTCTTTTATCAATGGTGTAAATAAGAGGGACAAAGAACTGAGCTAAGGTAGTGGCCAGGGGACCAGGGGAGGGATGTGAAAGAATATGAACATCTATTAAATAAATATTCAGTGAACTTCCCCAACCTGCTCTGTTTCTCTCTCCAACATTAAGGACTTCCTCACTCCCTAAAGATAGGTTATAATGGGCATATTTCATATTTATGGCCCCCAAACTGTGCCACATTGTAGCCAAAGAAATTGAGCAGATTATTCTAGGGCTGAGAAGAACCTCTAGGTTCAGCCTAGGAAGTAGGTTTACATTTTTAAATCCCATGGTTTACAATCTATCTCTCTGCATTTTGTCATTTTTCTCTCCTGTTTTTTGTTGCCAATGCACTAAGTTCCTGCAATTTGTGTTCCTCATGGAAAGTGCTTAGTGAACATGTGAGCTCTGCACTCTGAAGAGCAGCTAGGTCCTCCTATACAAACTGTGGGGCATCCATCTCAGCCCTGTCATCTTCACGCAGGTGACTGGTGTCAGTGGATACTTCCTGGATCAGAAAAGGGGACAAACTGATGTCCTCTTATTTGCAAAAGTGGCCCCATTTCCAAAAGAGTTGCAATTGGACTTGGACTGTGTCTGTGGACATTGACCTTGTTTCTGAAGGTGAAGGCAGTGCAGTTTCCAGTGCCTGCTGTACTCTCTTAAACTGCATTTCTTCCTATCAATGTATCTATCTATGTATCTATCTATCTATGTATCTATCTATCTATCTATCTATCTATCTATCTATCTATCTATCTATCTACTTATTTAAATGGAAGTACTGGAGATTGAACCCAAGACCTTGTGCGTGATAGGCACACACTCTACTACTGAACTATACCCTCCCCCACCTCAAACTGCATTTCCCTTAAGTGTAGTTGGGAACCCCTCGGGCATCAGCCGCCCCCCAGGAGGACTGTTAAAATGCAGATGCAGACTTGGGGAGGCGGGACCCCACGTTCAAAGAGTCAGACCGCATTTAGATCCAAGTGATTCTGAAACCCTCTAGCGTTGAAGAACTGCTGGGTTAGTGGTTTATACACCCTGATTTTAACATCCAACCAGCCTGGGCTCCAGCCCCTGCACTTTGAGTGACTTTGCCTCAGTTTCCCTGTCTGTAAAATAGGGATAATAAAAGTGCCTACCCCACAAGCTCTTTAAATGTTTTAAACAAAAAAACATGTGTGAAGTGTCTGACACCTAGCTGAAGCTCAGTAATCTCCCCTGGTCTTGTTCATTCGTGGGCCCTGCCGCCTGCCTTCTCAGCGTTCAGCTTCAGCCCCTGTTGCTAACTGCTCGCTTTTTCTAGGTCTGGTATTCAGACTTCCCAAGCCAGAGATTCTCATTGGTCCAAATTTAGTCACCACTGTGCTTTTTAGGCAAAGTTCTCATCCCAGGTTCCCTCCCAGGCAACTTGCCAGCCTATAGAGTGACTGCTCTGGGATCAGATGCCCTCTCCTGGCTTAATTGGCTACTGCCAGGGGGAAGCAGGGTCACGTGGCACCAAACATAGCCACCTATTCATAAGAAACTGCTGCTTCCCTCAGCTAGGAAAGGGTCTGCGGATGGAAACTCCTTAGAAGGGGCCCGTGGGTGTGGCAGGAATCCTGAGGCTTAGCCTGTCCCGTACACCTAGGCTTCTCATTTATCCAGCCTGCCAAAGGAATGAAGCATTCAAGTTCACTGAAGTCTCTATTTAATTCCGACTTTTCATCTCCATCAGGCCAGGAACATCAGTTTTCAAAATACTAGACACAGTCAAGGGGAAAAAAAAAACTTAACCCTAAAAAGGAGACTGTCTGTGTCTATAACACGTTCTTAAATTTTCAAAGCACTTTTCGCATCTATTTCCTCCTCGCACAGCTTGCAAACTGGCAGGCACAGACCAGATTCAGACTGCAGACAGATTTTATTTGACCCCTACAATTTTTTTAACCATTTTTTAATTAGTTGCCAACACTTGAAAGTTAGATTTCACCTATTAAGCTGGGTTTCTGGCTTCTCTGAGAAAAAACAAAAGGGCGTAGATCCTGATTCTGAGACGACAACAGGCAGCTGGAGCTGAATAAGCCGTTCTTTGAAGATGGGTCACTGGCTCACCAGTTTGTTTTCAATACCACTGACTACATTTACTTTTTCAAGATGACTTGCTTAGCCCCTGTGGGTGTATGAAGCCTCATTTTAACCTCATGGAGTCGGTAGAGAAGGTGGTTAAGAGCACAGATTCTGAAGACGAACTGTCTGAGTTAGAATCCCAGCTCTGCCCCTCACTGGCTTTGGGACTCTGGATGAGTGATTTAACCTCTCTGAGCCTCAGTTTCCTCATCCATAAAATGGGGGTGACAATGCCTACTTCAGAGTGTAATTGGCCCAACTAAATCAATTAATGCACAGAAACTACTTCAAACAATACCTGGTGCGTGGCACGTACTAAAGAAGCATTAGCTTTTTTCATTGTCCACAATTCCTTACCTGCCTTTTTGGCATCCAAAAGATTCTGAAAACTGACATTTTGTGGCAGGCTCAGTTGGTGGCCAAATTGGGCCTGAATTGGCATGAGGCTATTCGTTTATCCCATTTAGAAATATTAGTGTGTTTGATTACAGGCTATTTGGCTCAGAAGCCATAAAGGATGTTATATAATACATGTTATATGGACCCTATTGCTTTTCTAAAATCCAAAACTCCTGAACTCCAAAACATATCTAGCTCCAATGGTTTCAGATAAGGGATTGTAGTCCACATTATTAATAATGTGTATACCCACCTGACAGATGGGAAAACTGAGCTCCTGGGCACTGAGCAACCAGCCAAAAGTCCTACAGCTTGGAGTCAGAAATAATTTGGACCCTTAGGCACAAAGCCCCTTGCGCCTAGCACTGTGGTATGTGTCGGGTTCCCTGCAGGCATGTTAATACAGGACTCTAGTGGCCACCAGTCAGGGTCCCCCGAAGAACTAAAGACTGTTACCATTCACTGAGGGTGGCAAGCCCTTCCCCTAGTGGCATTCATCTTCATTATACATACTGCTGGGTTAGGATTGGGGTAGGGATTATTGACTCACCCCAAATCACACAGCAAAAGACAGCAGAGATGGAACTAGAAACCAAGTTCTGTGCTTTTTCTTCTTAAACCCCAAGGCTGATCCAAGGAAGACATATGCTGAACTTTCTACATACTGAGCCCCATGCTAGGCAGACGATCCTAAAATTTTTAACATACCTGGTGCAAGTGAATGTCCCAAGATCTCAGCAAATACAAAAATGAGACAGCGTGTCTGGGTGGACCTCACCCTTCCCAGTACCATGGGCAGCAATGTACAGACACCATCCAATCAGAAGCCCGGGAGGGGAGATTTCTCAAATCCCAAGAAAAATCACAGAGACCCTACTGTTTGCTCTTCTCTGTTGATTTTTAAGACATTGACATTTACTTATGCCAAAGGCCAAAAGAAATGAAAAATCTACTGGAAAGGGGATTGCATCAGTTATGGAGCAATATCTTAAAGAAACCTTTGCACAGTATCCGTTCCCTTGTTTGAAATGCAGAAAATAGAGCATTGCTATTTCATATTGGTAGTGCATCAGAGACCTGGGAAGGAACACAGCATTCCTAGGACCTCTTGCCAGCCCTCTGTCTCAGCACAGGGGAGCTTTCTGACACCACCACCAACCTAAGCAAGTTGGAAAAGAGAAGGCAGGCCATGCCCCAGGTGACCTCATGTCTCTCCTAAGCTCATGGCTTGAGTTCCTCCTCCCAACAAATCCGCACTTTGATCACACACCCACAGCGACCCAGATCTTTGAATTCAGCAATTCTTTCTCAGGTTTCAGCGAAGCATTGGCAGCCTGAGCTATTTTGGGACACTTTCTCTGCTGTGGATGCCACTTTCGGAATACGCCAGAAACATGCTAAGGACCAGGAGCTCTCCGTCCTGGACCCGTTTTCGGGTTTTCTCGGTCTCTCTCTCTCTCTCTGGGCTGATCGTTTGGAGGACAGTCGTTCTTGCCAGCCTAATCCCAGGAGCCTGACTACCTTGCCGGGCCACAGGCTCCAAGAGGCAGTGTGGCTGCCAGCACCCTCACGGTAAGGGGCATGGAGGCACCAGGCAGCCAGGAAGGACAGATGTCCTGGAGGGTGGGGGGAGGTGGTCTGAGTTTGGATGCGGACTGAAAAAACGCAGGGAGTGGGGTGACCAGATTTTGCAAACATCTTATTCTTACAATCATCACTTCCTAACCTGATCCAACTGACTCAGCAGGCATTCAGGAGCCTGCCATCTCCATTTTCCTGTCCTAAAATCCTCTGCACCTGTAAGTATCGGGTCTTGGCTCAGGGCTTGGCTCGGGGCTCGTTACCACTCGTGCTCTTTTGGGGGGGCGGGGGAGGGGGAGAGGAAGGCAGGGCCTGGGGAAGGTCATCTATATCTGACTCAGGTGTGGGCTGGCCCATGGCATTGGAAGAATTCCTGATAACCACCACCCGCCCCCTGCCTCCGAACTGCTTCTTGGTTTGGAAAATGAAAATGCCTCTTTGTTTTTTCCCAAGCCCCCAGCATCCCAGCAACTCCACCTGACCTTTGAGGTCTTGTGTTCATCAGTGCTGTGCACACCTGATGTCTCATGTTGGACTTAATGGGAGAAGCACACCCTTAGCATCTGAATTTCTTAAATGCAACCCCAGCTACTATCGTGGGCACAGCCTCTGCTGGCTTCTCCATCTTTTATGTAGCAATTTGCTGAACCGGTGAAAGATACACTTGTAAGCGGAGTCGGGGGGGTGGGGATTCTAAATAAGAATTTAGAAACTCCTCCGTGGTAAAAAGAGCAGTGTGGCTCAGGCTGATTCTCAACACAGTCAGAGACACTGCCACAAAGGGGAGGCTCGGTGCTCTGCGTTGAGATGGTCCCTTTCAATGCCTCCCTGTTTGAATGGAAAGAGAGGCCAAAATAGCTACAGGCTTCCCAGGAAAGGAACATTTCTGATGTTTTTATTTACCACTTTCCTGAGAGACTGGCATGGTCTCTGACCAGCCTCAGTCCCTGAAGCAGCTCAAATGACTGCTCCAAAGGGGACATTCAGCCCTTCTTTGGGGGACTGCTGAAGTTCCCTCAAAAGAGCCCGGATGACAGAGCCAGGCCCTATTACCTGTTCTCCTCCCCCACCACCAAGACCAAATCATTCTTAGGGTGCCAGATTTGTTTGGAGGCGAGGGTGAGGAATGTCTGATAGAAAGCTGTCCTTTGGGGCTTTTGTACCAACTTCCCAGGCCATGAATAAGAACAGAATGAGGCCAGCAGTTCTTGGCCTTTTATTTCCACACAGCACCATAGCAGGAACATTGTCTTTAGCAAATAAAAAAGCAGAAGATGTTTGTTAGACCAAGGCTGGCTACCTTAAATTTCTCAGCGTGGCGAAATAAGCAGCTTCTGATTTGTATTCTGCTAAGAGTGCCGGGTTTGGGGAGGATTGGAGGAGAACCATGTTAATATCGGTGCTGGTGAAATGAAAAGAGGAAATTCACCTTATCTCTGGTGGAGTCGGGATTCATTCCCAGGCTAGAGAAAGAAACTAGTCTTGGGAGGAATTTGGTTTTGCTTTGGCTACTGCCTTGTTTGTGGGGTCTTTGGTAACTCGTGGAGCTTCCCAGCCTTTCTCTTTCTGAAGAGCTCTGAGAAAATGATGCTTGGATCATAGAAGTTCATTGTCGGGAAGACTTTTCAGTCAAAGCCTTGAGCGGTGTGTGGGAGAAGAGAGATTGCCCTATGTGATGGCTTCTGATTATAACCAAAATAAACCAGGTTATGCCTTGGTGGTAGCCGGAATTTTATGTCTACCCAATGGCATTCCAGAATTATTAAGAACATTCCCTTGCCCTTCCAAATCTCTCCCTATCCACTCCCAAGTTCTTGAAAATTCTTAAGTACATAGTTCCTTTGACCCAGGGCTTTGGCATCAGTGAAAACACCAAACTCTTGGGATAGTCAACCTGTTAAGCCTCATCTGGATGCATCCCATGTAAATTCTGACAGCAAATTCTGATACAGGGGGAAAGAGAGTGGAGGAATGAGATCACAACAGGGACAAAGAGTAGCCTCAGAGCAGGAGTCTGGAAGCAGAACCTGGGTCAAGGCCAAAAGTACCAAGGAGGTCTGTTGGCAGAAAGGGAAAGTTCTCTTCTTGCTAAAATGGAGAACAAGACAGCTTACTGAGGCAGAGACTCAGGATTTGGGTAATAGGACAAAGACTCAGTTAATGAAACTGGGGTACCAGGAGGAGGAAGAATGGTACCTCCTAGAGGGGGGACAGGAGATAGGAAAGTTCCCTGCAAAGGCTCCCTTGAGCTTGGCTACCTGAGCCACTGAACTAGGGGCTCTCACAAATGTTCAGACCTCAGTATGAAGAATCAAACAGATCAAAGAATCTGTCATCTCTCAACCCTGGCATTTCTCCAACCCAGGAGGGCAGGTTAAAGGAAAGGATCACAGAGGGGCTTAGACTTTGAGACTCTGCCCTGCCCTTTCCTTCTCTGGGACCAGCCTTGAACTCCTACCCAAGGGGATTCATGATAGACACAGTGACTCACCTTGATCATCAAAAGCCGTAAGGTGCAAAGAGGGGTTGCCCATGCAGAACCACCATATCCCTATGTCCTTCCTAGGGCCTAGGAAACAGGGTTTTGGAGTAAGACTACCTGGGTTGAAATCCTGGCTCTGCCACTCACTAGCTGCATGGCCTTGGGCAAGTCATATAACCTATCTCAGCCTCATCTGTAAAATGGGCACAATAACAGGAGGACCTATCAGAGAGTGTTGTGACATGTGATGATGCATGTAAAGCCCAGCATAGTGCCTGGGACAAAGTAAGTACTTAACACAAATCAGCCCTGATTAAGATTCCCAGCTCTCTGCTGTATGTGCCATCCTCTGAGAATGGGTTAGAGCAGCAAATGGTCCTGCTCAGTGGCGATCTAACACCACCAGGGTTTCTGGGGCTCACCATTTCCTTAACATAGCCCTCTTCTCCTTTGCCTCCCAGTCTCACAAGATGAAAGTGTTCTCAAGCCTTTCCTCTCACTAATTTTACATCCACTCCATACCCCAGCTAACTAAATAGACGGATTCAGCACTAAGGATTTATGAAATCTTTTGTTCGGCTTTCCCCAACCACAGACTGAGCTTTGCCACCCATCCCCTAGTGGTGAGATGGAATCATTTCTGGGAGGGCGGGGTCCAGAAGGGTGCAACTCCTTAAGCATGCAACAAAAGGAAGGGCGTTCCACCTCAAATTTTGCATCTCTGCTTCTGGCAGCTGTGGCATCAATACCTAGCCACGTCCACTCCTGCTGTGGCTCCCTGACCCTGTGGCTGCTGGCCCTCCGCTCCTCTTCCCCTAAACTCCCCCTCACCCTGCTTACCCCAGGACACTCCCTTGTCTGGGCCCCAGGGTGCTGCGGCTTCAAGAGGCTTTCCTTCACTTCCTCTCTTCCCCTTCCCCACCCTCTCCAGAGGATACAGAATTCACTCTCTTTCAAGGGGTGTGGTGGCAGAAAAAGCTCTGCCTTCTGTGCAGGCATGCCCTCAGCGTGCTCTCTGCATTCTAGCCCTCCCCAACTCTTTGCTCAGCAAAGGGGAGGGGGAGGAAGCACCGCTAGGCATGCTTTGGGGACCTCCAGAACCTGAAGACAGGCTTCTATCCTCTCAAAGACTTAAGCAAGAGCAGTTCTAGAACTTTTTCAGCAAGGGAGTTTGCTAAAGTGCAATATTCCAGCTACCATCTCCATAGAGATACAGAGGCTCTGGGTTTGGGGTCCATCTCTGGAATTTGCAGGTTTAATAAGATGGTGCACTCCATCCTGTGGAATGGGGGCCGGGAGGGTGGGGAGGAAGATCCCGGGGCTCTGATTCCTATAACCAGCCCCAGCCTACATCCTGACTCTCTGGGAGCACATGTAAATGACTTCTGAGTCCTGACCTCTAGCCCAGGCAGCAGCTCCTAGGCTGCTTCACGAGGACCTAGAGCAGTTTTAAATATCTGAGCTACATCAGTGATGCTACCAGCCTGAGGTGATAAATGGACAGCGAGTCCTTATATGGAGGCACTGTGAGCTACTGGGGGCTATAGAAGACCTGGGTGGTTCAGAGCATGCTGAAGCCACACTGGCAAGCTTGGACTCACAGCTCAGGCCTCTTATAAGCTGTGTGACCTTGAGCGACTTAATCTCCCTGTGATCTGTTTCTTCACCTGTAAAAAGGAGAGAGTAGTAACGCCTACCTCAGATGTTGTTCATGTGGAATTATGAGTGATTTCGTCTAATGTGTTTAGAACCATGCCTGGCCTACATGAACCACTCAGCAAATGTGATCTGTTATGATTATTACTATTAATATTATATATGTAAACAGGGTCTATAGTATTCACAAGGAATAAATGAGTTTACATGTGTAAAGTGTTCAGAAGTATTATCGGCGTGGTCCCAGGGATTTAACACAGAAATCAGTAGCCATCCTCAGGGTTTCAGAGGAGATCCAGGCCATCCTGGATAGTAGTTCTAGGGCAGGAGTTGGTCAGAGACTCAGAAAGAAGATGGCCGTTTGGGGCCACTTTCATTCAGAGTGTAACTAAAACTCATGGCTAACTTGTTGCTATGGATTTATGGGATTATGGGATTTGGTTATGGGACCTGCTGGGTCTAATTAAAGTTTTAGGACTCCTAGGAGACCCGCGGTGGCTCGCACAGGCTGGATCTTTAAAAATGCCGTCGTGAATGTGCTTCTGGCTTCGTAGCACTGAAGACTCAGCTGTTGGCACTGGATGCCCCAGCAGTCATCGTATAGCCTAGGTATCTGTCCTTTCTGTCCCAAATCCCCCGTTGTTAATTTATTGGATTTTACTAGAAGACACTCCCCCCTCTAAAGAACTCAAAAGCTGAAGAGACTGTCCTTTCCGTGGCTTGTGGCCCCTGTGGAACATGAGACCTGCCCACAGAGCACCTCCCTCTGCTGGCAGGGGCACAGCCGTGGGAAGGGGACACTGGTCCTGAGGGGAAGGGACAAGGTTTCTGGGAGAGGCTCGAAGAAGGATGCCTTCTCAACCCAAGCTGGTGTCCCCCACCACCTCGCCCCTTTTGTGCCGGGACTCACCAGGCTCTGTCTGCAGCCCTTGCCCTGAAGGAGCAAATGGGAGAAGAGACACTCCATCCGGTCCCATGGGGTCAACTCATGCCACTTGGACCCTGGTGGCTCTCAGCCCACCTCTCACCCCACTCCCGGCTGGACATGTCCACTCGCACATCCCACTGGCATCCCAAACCCAAGGAGTCCAAGCTGAATCTGCCACCTGTCGCCACTCACGCCCCGGCAACTAACAGTCTTGTGCTCCCCGCCTCAGTTAATAGCATCACCACGGACCCGAGCTGGAAGCCCAGGGTCATTGTCACCTTTTCTCTCTCCTTGACCCTCCATGACACCCAACCCTGTGGTTACTACCTGTGGACACGTCCCCAGAATGGTCCTCTGCTCTCTGCTCTCACTGCCTCAGTCCTGGTCCAGAGCACTGGCCACTTCTTCCAGGGACCCTTGAGGTGGCCTCCCAATCGGTCTACTCACTCCAAGCCTCTCTAAGAATTGCCTTCCTGGTCTGTCACTCCTCTGCCTTCATACAACCTTCAGTGGCTCCCTATCGCTCACAGGACAAAGGGTGAAACTTTCAGCCTGGCCAACAAAGCCTTGAATAAGTTGCTCCCAACCACATTTCCCCCCACTTCTGCTGCCGCCAATCGCGCACCCCACCAACGATCGCCCCCTCCCCTCCAGAACAGGCACTTTCATAGATATTCTGTTCCATTTGCCGGAATGTCCTTCTCCTCCCCCCAATGCTCCCCTTCCCCCTGGCAAAAGCCTCCACCCTCAAAATCCAGCTGAAATGTCCTTCATCTGAGAAACCTGCCAAACTTCCCCAGATACCAGGTCATTCACCATCAGGGCCCCCACGACGCTCCTTGACTAGAGCACCCATTGGACCATGCATCTCATTTATGTACATCTCAGTCCCTCCTGCTAGATGGAGAGGTCCCCAAAGGCTATCTGGGACCGTAGTGGGTTCTCCTTTGCATTCTCAGTATCACCCAGCCTTGGCTACAATAAACTATTGGTTTCTTCACTTGTAAGTCGGAGATGAAAAGAATAGTTTCTACCTCCCAGAGTTGGAAGGATTAAATGAGACAACACATAAAATATTCATGCAGATAATGATAAAGAAGATGTTTATGATAAGAATGAAGGTTAGCATCCCTTCAGTGCTTTCTATGTGCAAGACACTGTCCTGAACTCTATATGGATGACAGTCAGCTAAATAAGTTAACTCATGGAAAGTGATTATGTATGTGTGTGTTTGTGTGTATATAAATATATATTATAAACATCATTTAGATGATATACGTATAACATATATACTCCACACTGTGCCTGACACTAAGCAGGAACTCTAGTTTTTCCTTTCTTCCCCCATTTTCCCATCCTTCATCCTTAGCCCTAGATCCTCATCACCCCCTAGGGCTGGGGCAGGAAAGAGGTGAATGCAGAAGGCGTCTCTGCATCGAGGTCCCTAGTAAGTGGAAGAGAGGGAGGCCCTTGGGATTGCCTTTGGACTTGATGTCTAACGTAGTCTCCCCATTCTGACTGTCATTTCTTTGAGGGCAGGGGCTATGGTGGACCCCTGTTGGAGGCCCCTATACGCACCGGCACGATGGTAGGCATACGGCAGGCCCTAAATAAGCTTAGTCTGGGCTCAGCTTCGGAGGTCCTAGTTTTCAGCAATTGCCGAGGCAGGTCTTGGAACCACAGCTCACAGGTTCTCAGGAGCACAGAGATCAGCAGCCAGAGCCACCCAGCAGCAGCCCTTTAGGTAGCGCCCTGCTGGAGATGGAGCACCCGGTCAGGAGTCGTAGGAACAGCATCCTGGACGCAGCTCTGCCACCAACCAACCAGGTGACCTTGTGCAATCTCCCTGCTTGCCTGGGTCTCAGGGTTCTCACCTGTAAAATGCTGCCCCTCAGGACTGTCTGAGGAGGCGCGACATGACAGCTGTGAAAGCTCTTTGCCAAAAGGCTGTGCAGAACTGAGGTGATGCTAATTTCAAGTGCTGGGGCTTCGCTCAGTAGGAAACATTCAGGAAGTGGGGGTGGAGGGAGGGAGTGGGGGCTTGTGTATCCAGGACATATGGGGGCCTATATTTGTTGTCCTTCTGCTTAGCAGCATTAGTGATTCAAGCTGGTGCTGCCTGTGGAACACTCTGTCCTTCGGGATCCGCAGGGACCAGAGAGGTTGCGGAGCAGGGAGGCCGAAGCCAGTGCACAATACGGTGAAAAATAGAATGATAGCAATGAGGAGCCACGCGCACAGGTTGATACGCATGCATTCACACTCCCCACGGCCCCGGTGCTGCCAGGCAGCAGCAGCTGGAGCTAATTACAGACAGACAGCTCCTTCTCTTTTTCTCTCAACTATCAACTCCCCCTCAACCACCTAACCACCCAACCCGCCCCTGGGGATTGCATGAGCGCTCAGAAGGGGTGTTGCTGGCGCCACAGTTAAGTGCTTAGAAAGAACATGGAGGGGGTACAGGGGTGGAGGAAGCCACCGTGTGGCTCCCCATCTTGTGGGGGTGAGCAGAGAGGAAGGGATGAAGAGGGGAGATCTGGCTGGGAAACAGATGCAGCTCTGTGTTAACAGATGTGCTCTCCTGGCAAAAGAGAGCCCAGGCCCTCAGCCCCTCCCTTCTCCTTCATCCGAATCCACCCAGGGATCCCCTCTTAACCCTTCTCCCTCTTAAACTCCCAACTTCCTCTTCCAACTCTGTATCTGGCACAAAGCTCAATAAATGTTGAATGGATGGGTTGGATAAATGAGTACACGAAAGCTCCTCAAACCTATATGACTCCTAAGCCCTGTTCCCACCTCACAGGCCATAATAACTCTGCAAGCCCTTTCCTCAACTTTCCTGTCTACATGCTCCCTTTGGGCAGGCTCAGCTCTCACCTATATGCTCCTAACTCCCATATCTCTTTCCAGCCTAGACCTCGCCAGCTGCCCGAATGCTCCTCGTGCTCCTCAAATCCACCCGGCCCCATATGAAATTCTTCAGCAATGACGTCCCCAGGGGTTTTCTAGCAGTGAGTCCTGGTCTGTTCAGGCAGTGGCAGAGGGAAGGACTTGCTGTATGGCCCCTAGCAGGATAGAGGCAATGAAAATATTAGCACAGTCATGGAGCAACTCCTGTTCCCAGGGCATCTCTTCACCCTCTTAATCATCACCCCCAACCCATAAGTCAAATTGGGAACCTGGGTGGCTATCTGCCCAATCTGGGCTTCTAAGATTGGGACCAGGCAAGTTGTTTCAGCAAAGAGAAGTCCTTGGAAAGGAACGAATATGTGCTAAGGAGTTATTTCTTCTCCAATACTCTCTGTCCCAACCCCATTCTCACTACCTTGTAATCCTGGTATCGCCCCCTCCCCAGCCATTCTTCATCCAGTAAACACATACACACACACTCACACACACACACACACACACAGCCCTCCCCTCACTCCCCAACTCCATTCCTCTTCATTCTAGAGCCCTGTCCCCAGTTTCACTGCAAACCCCCCAGATAAATATTGAACCAAGATTGGTGGAGACTGGGAATTTCATTCCATCAGACCAGTGCTGGAGGGAAGACCCAGAATGTTTACTGAGAGTCCACACTCAAATTCTTTCCTGGCCTTGGCAAGGATAAGAGCAAATAAAGCCGCCCCCTTCCCTCCAGGCCCTCCTAGATTTGGACAGCAGCCAAAGGAACGGGTTACAAACACAGTGGCCTTTGGTTCCTAACAGCCTCGGGGCCTAGGAAGGCAAAATCTAAGTTTCTTCCTTCCTATTCCCAGGGTGTCCTGGAAACCATACACTGGGACAAATGCAAGGTGTGACTATACCCAATCGTCTATGGTCACATCTAGGCATTTTCAGGTTTTAAAGCAAAGTGAAAGCTTTCTCACCAGTTTCAGTCTGACAACCAACATGTGAAGAAATTTATTTAAAGCACTCATTTGTTTAATTTCAAATCAATTTTAAATTCATTTGTTCATTTAGTGAATATATATTAAACATTTCAAAGAGCTGTAAAGCCTGGTTCCTATCTTCAAACTGCTCCTATTCTAGTTAGGGGGCGGTGGTATGGGGAAACTACATACAAGGATTAACTGACAAGACAAGACCATGCCAAGTCTCCTCCCATGCCTGGTGTAGCCTGTATGCCTCTTACAGTTCCTCTGGCAGTACTGAAGTTTTCCACTCTATTGCTACTGTCACAACTATTGCTCTCTCCTCCAATATAGGATGGTGGTTAGATGTATCTCTAGGGTAGGATGTATCTCTGGGTTCATATCTGAGATCTGCCATTCACTAGCTATGTGACCTTGACCAAACTACTCAGCCTGTCTGAGCCATGTGCCTCCTCTGTGAAATGAGGACAATAGTATATTTATACAATGGAATACTACTCAGCCATAAAAAAGAATAAAATAATGCCATTTGCAGCAACATGAATGGACTTAGAGATCATCATTCTAAGTGAATTAATCCAGAAAAAGAAAGAAAAATACCATATGATATCACTCATATGTGAAATCCAGAAAAAGAAAAAAAGAGGACACTAATGAACTCATCTATGAAACAAAAACAGGCTCACAGACATGGTAAATAATCTTATGGTTACTGGGGGAAAGGGTGTGGGAAGGGATAAATATGGGAGTTTGAGATTTACAAATGTTAGCCACTATCTAGAAAAATAGATTAAAAAACAAATTTCTTCTGTATAGCACAGAGAAATATATATCTTATAATAACTTTTAATGGAAAATAATATGAAAATGAATATATGTATGTATACGCATGACTGGGACATTGTGCTGTACACCAGAAATTCACACATTGTAACTGACTATACTTCAATTTAAAAAAATGATGACAATAATAGTACCTACTTCACAGAGTTACAGTGAAAATCAAATGAGTTAATACACACTAAGGATGATACCTGGAATGTAGTAAGTGCTCAATAAATGTTAGTAATTATTATTTTCCTGATGTACCTACTTTCCTTTGTTACCACCAGAGGTACAGTTCTTATTGGGCTTCCAAAAGAAGCTCAGAGATGCCTTATTCATTTATCCATTCAATCAACAAATACACATTGAGCCTCTCTAAGTCCCTGAGCTAAGCCAGATGATACAGACAAATAAGGCACAGCTCCTGCCTTTGGGAATAAACAATTCACTCAAAGTCCTGGGCTAACAATGCCCAGAAGCATCTAGAAGAAGCAAACACAAATTCTCCCTGGAGGAACCAACCCTCCATCTAATTTCAGATTCCCACGGATAGTCTGGCTGAACATGAACTCATAATCCAAAATTATGAAGCACACAACAAAGCCAGAAACAACAAAAAGCGAATCCGATGCTCCAAGATTCAGATATTACAATTACGTGATAGAAAAGGTATCTTTTTTAATTTCAGGTGTATTTAAAAATAAAAGATTTTGAAAACATTAGCAAAGAACAAAATACTAGCAGAAAATGATTTGCAAACGTATCATCTTTCAATAGATGGCAAAGCTAGGGCTCAGACAAGGCAGGGACTCCTTCAGTGTTCCACAGCTAATCACAAGGACTCAAGTCAGGTTCTCAGTGCCTAATTTTTTTGGCAGACTCGGTTACTGGGGCTGGGGCATATTTTCCCTGAGTCAGTCAAGGAGGGAGATGGGTACAAAGCACTGTGTTCGATCTGTAGAAACTACAAAGATGAACACCACAGAGTTCCTGCCCTCAAGTAACTTAAAAGTCAGTACAGAGACACAACTACACACAGAAAAATAACCATCACTCTTAGGCTGCATGCTAGAAACCACCGTGGTCTGGAATGGTAGAAGTTCCCTGAAGGACAGGGAAGCAGTGGATCTGGGGGGAGGAGGAGCTTGGGAGTGGTGAGAGGGGCAGAGGGGACTGGGAATAGCCTGACCAACATCATGGAGAAAATAATCCCACTGAGCAGTTCAGGGAACAGTGAGTTCATTTGGCCGGCACGCTGGAGACATGCAGGCCTGTGCTGTATGCTGCATGCCGTAGCACAGGACCCTGCACTCACAAGGGTCCCATGCTTGGTTGAATGTACTGCTGTCGCCATCTTGGAAGTCTTTAAAATTTTTCCACACGGGGCTCCACATTTTCATTTTGCCCTAGGGCTCATCCACAAATGATACAGCCAGTCCTGTAGAGGGGAATGGGTGGAGGTGTGGCTGGAAAGACAGGGGCACTTTTGGGAAAGTCCTTGAATGCCACTTTGACATTTGCTCTGCAGACAATGAGGAATCACTGAAAGTGTGTGAGTCCAAGAGGGATATGGTGACTGTGGTTTTAGGAAGCCGCATGGGGCTGGGGGTACAGATGGATTGGAGAAAGGAGAGATAGGGATTAGTCAGGAGACAATTACAATAAAGCAGTGGGGGTCTGGACAGGAAGAGTGGCAGAAGACACGGACATGGAGAAGGAGAGGGGTCTTCACTTTATGCAGTTATCCATTCTCCAGATGTTTACTGAGCACCTGATGTGTGCTAGGAATAGTGCTAAGGGATGGTTTTCAGGGATACATGTGACTCCACCCCTGACCTCAAGCTGCTCACGGTGACAGAGGCAGATTAAGTAAACAGATCATGACCGCCCCCTGTGCTAATGGCCGGGATCGGATTAAGTTTAGGATGTTGCGGGAGCTCCAAGGCAGGTCCCCTAAACCCAGACAGGGTATTCAGAGATTTTTGAGAAGGTGTGTTATCTGAGCTGTATGTTGAGGGTGGAGTAGAAATTCACACCGTGGACAAGGCACAGAAGGGCACCCCAGGAAGAGGGAACAGAATGTGTGGTATGATGGAACATCTTCCGCTTGCCAGGCACTGTACTTTAGGCTGATAATCCCTGTTCTCAGGCTGGTAGGGGAGGCAGACAACTAGGCAGAGAATAACAAGCTGATGTGGAAAGTGCTATGGGAGTACAGGCAACAGGCTTCCAACCCAGACTGGGGAGGTCACGGAAGGCTTTTTTGTAGAAGTGTCTTCTGAGCCCTGTGGTGCAGATAAGGTGTTAGCTAGGTGAAGAGAAGGAGGGAGGGGCGGGCCGAGGAGGGGAAGAGATGTGTGCAAATGCCCAGAGGTGAGAGACTGTCTGTGGCCTCAGAGAATTGTAAATGATTCCCTATGATTCAATTCTAGAATGAGCATAGGAGGAACATAGGGCTATGTGACAAAAGAGATGGGCCTTAAACACCAAGCTAAGGAATTGGGACTGCATGCTGCAGAGCAGTAGCTCTCAGCCTTGACTGCATACTGAAATCACCTGGGGAGCTTTAAGAAAACACAGATGACTAGATCCCACCCCCAGGGACTCAGATTTAATTAGCCTGTGGGGGAGGCCCGTTGGAATGTTTAAAAGTTCCCCTGGTTTATTCTAATATGCAAGCTGGATTGAGAACCAGGGCTTAGAGGTGGGAGGTCTCAAATTTGAGCGCTCATCAGAATCACCTGGAGGGCTTGTCAGACACAAATTGCCAGCGAGGAGGGGCACCCCAAGCTTCTGATTCCATAGGTCTCTTACGAAGTACCTACTCTAACAAGTTTTCAGAAATGCTGTGGCTGCTAGCCCCACGACCACACTTTGAGAGCCTCTGGTCTCAGGTATTGTAAAGCCAGTTAGGCTTAAGTGGAGGAGGCGGAGTGAAATGGTCTGATAGGCCTCTTGGAAAGGTCACTAGGACCGCTTTGGGGAGAACGATCACAGAGGGGAAAAAAAAAAGGCGAGGAAACAGGAAGCTATTGAAAGAATCAAGGCAAGGGAAGACTGCAAGGGAGTCCTGAGCTAAAGCACTGGCAGGAGGAATGGAGAAAATGGGTCAAATTGGAGAAATGCTTAGGAAGTAGACTTGGCAGGGCTGAGTGACTGGCTGAATGAAGAGGTGAGAAATAAGGATGTGGGAAAGATAACCCTTGGATTTTTGCCTTAGGCAACTGTTGATTCTGATTGTACTCGGCATGTTGGTTACAATGATCAAAAGTTGAAGGTGTTACCAGACTTGGGGTGGGAGGTTGGTGAGGAGGGGTTTTATGCTCTCTAATCTCCTAGCAATAGTCCCTGGGAATTCAACAGGCATTTCTCACTGTCCACTCAACCCCTACTTTCAGCGCCATGAGTCCTCACCTCGACCCTAATCAACTTGGGATTCTCATCAAAATACCTGGAAAGGGAAAGGAAGACGGTGATCACCCTAATGGGACTGACCAGCCACCCGAGCCCCAGGAACAGCGCCTGCGCCTCTGCTGTTACCCCAGGTGTGTTCCATTCATTTATTATTTTAATATTTATAGGGCTGCTGCCTAGGGGCTTTTTGAAATATTCTGAGAGGCCACATTTCACATACAGGTAAAGAATTCATAACTTGCTCTTATATAGCCTGGAAAACAAATGTAGCTTAAAGGGCAGCCTGCAAAGGCATTCAGTCTGCGTGGATTTGAAATGTGTAAAAATGAGCAATTTTCCAGTGCATCATCAGTAGTGACTACTTGTAAGTCTCCTCCGTGGGCAAGTAGACTGCCAGCAATCAGCAGGACCAGGAAGATGATGAATGGGATAATTGTCCATTAGAGGACAGATCATTTTGTTATGGTGGGAGGGTTCGAGAGGGTACAGACGTGATAGATGGAAGGAGAGTCAGCTCATGTGATGGGAGTTGCAGCTCCATTTCTGGTAGTAACCATTCTCTGGCTGAATTGATGATTAATCAAAGACACGTTCTCATTTGAAACTCTTTGCTCACCGGTGCACAACCCCCACTTTGGGTTAAATTTAATAGCATCATTAAAAACTGCTGTTCAAGAAAGTCAAATTACTTTTCCCCAGAAGAAATCGTGCCACATTAGAGAGTGCTTTTGTGAGCTCGTGGGCAGGGGCCATGTTCGGGGAGTAGGGGGTGCCTGTGTTTAAATGTTTAACATTTGAATCCTCAATGCCTGGCATAGGGGCGGATACATATGGAGCACTCAATAAATGTTTGTTAAAGGAAAGTGAAATGAATTAATACGTTTGTCCATTCATTCATCTGTTTATCCCTTTAACAGACATTCATTAAATACAGGAATTAAGAGCTCTGGCCCAGGAACCAGATGCTTCAGGCTTCAAATTCCAGCTCCAACAAGCTGTATGAACTTGGGCAGATTACTTAGCCTCTCTGAGCATGATGCCTCCATGTCAGATTAGTGTCTGCAAGTGTTTAGCACGGGGCCTGGCCCATAATAAGTGCTCACTAAACGGAAGCTGTTAGGATTATCATCATTGTCATATATGCGAAGCTCGGCCTTTCTCAAGTAACTAGGTCCATATAAGAGGCACAGAATCTCTTAAGAAATGACCAGGCTCTTGACCAAAGCTGGTTTTCATTAAAGTGGTTATTTATGGTTTCCAGTCCAGAGCCCAACTGCCCTCGGCCTGCCAATCCTGGCCTGGTGCCCTCCTGTGGCGGCTCGGGCTGTCTTTAGCTGGGTTGTGCTCTTTAGAGCAGCCTGAGAAATTGCAGAGCAGGATGGTGAAGGAGGAAGGTAAGGGCTAACTGGGATCCAATTAAGCACCCCATGCGACTGCTGCCCCCAGCGCCCCCAACATCGTTAACTCCCTTGGGTGTCTTTCTGCACTTTTATATAACTCTTCCTGGCAACATTCTACCTACTAATTGCTCTTTCAAATGTTTATCCTCTTGGCTTCGTGGAACAAGACCATCCTTGATTTTAAATTTAAGGCAACATAGTAGAGAACACTTGACTTGGAGTTCACCCATGAGTTAAGGGAGACCATGCAGTGGCTTAGAAGATTCTGGAGATGGAAACAATTGGCCACTGAAGAGCTGTGTGACCTAGGGCACATGACCTGCTGTCTCTGAGCCTCAGTTCCAGAAAAGGCAATGTGAGAATAATGGTGGTCAAGACTAAATGGAAACCACCTAGTCCGGAGCTTGGTCCACAGTAAAGTACCTAATAGATGGCTCTGACTATTACGGTGGGGTCCTGGATGTGGAAACAGAAGCCCAGAGAGGTTAAGGGGACATCACCCAGGTAGCTAGTTAGTGGCAGAGCCTTCTTATACTGATATGCTAATTACAAGTCACGCTTGTTCTTTACATCAGGTAAATGTACTATATTTAAATGTATGCTTCCCGTATCTGTCTATCTGGAAGGTTTTATGAGCAACTCGAGGGAGGACAGCAACTATAGATCGTTCATCTAGTATGTGCTCAATAACGTTTGGGGTGTATGTTGGAAGTTGAGCTAACAGCCGGTAACCTGCCCCAGTTCTGTGTGTCTTACTTTTACTGAGTGGCATTCCAGGCAGTATGAAAAAGTAGAATGGGTGCACTGGACTCATCTGGGCCTGGGTAGGAAACCTGTAACTGGCGGCTGGGAAGAAAGCACACACCAGTGTTAGGAAAATGATAATAGGACTAGTAACCATGGCAGCGGCGGCCGCAGGAGTAATAGCAGTAGTAATTGCAATGATTAGCAAAAAGTGGAGTAGGCAATTTTCCCCGAGGATTAATTTTGTTCTTAAGGGCTGTGAGGGGCCCAGAATATGCTATGTGGAGGAGGAATAGTGTCGTTGAAGCAGATAAACCTGGATTTGAACCTCAGCTCCCCACGGATCGACTGTGTGATCTTGCATTACATTCCCCCAGCCCAGTCTCCCCGTTTGTAAAATTAAGATCATGACTGTACCCACCTCACAGCTTTGTGGTGAGGATGAAATAAGACGTGGTTTGTAAAGCATGCGATAGCACAGTACCTCACAGAATAACGCCTCAAAAAAAAAAAAAAGCTATCTGACGAATTAGTGAATACGTATTTTCAAAAAAAAAAAAATGGCCTGAAAGAAACTCAGGATGCCTCTGGATGCCCTTTAGCATCTGCTTGAGGTCTGAAGGAGGAAGATCGAATTCCCAGTAAGAGGCCACCTATCTCTTAGGATGTAATACCTAATGTTGGAAACACTGGGAAATTCACATTATCAGAATAAACCATTCCCAGTGAATGCGGAGAAAGAAGCCGCCGTTTCACAGCACAACCACACAGTTGCTGGAGCTCAGAAGGTCTCTCAGAATGTGATGAAGTGTTGAAAAGGACAAATGCGACACATACTGAATAGCTGGTCATATCAACCCCTCCCACATGGGAAGAAACGAATGCACAAATAACCAACAAGGCCAAAACAGAAGAAAAAAAAAAAAAAAACGAGTCAAAGCAGTTGAGAACTGATCAGGGTAGTGACCACATTGGACAGACCCTTCACTCTCAGTCCTGGGAGGGAAGTTTGCTGTCAGTGATGTCACCACATGTCCTCTCTCCTTTTTAGGAGTAGACGGGAGACTGGACAAGATGGGGTGGGATTGGCTCCCAGCTTAGGATGCAAAAGCTGCCTTTTCTCCACTTTCTATTGCCCCCCTCCCCGGTCCTGTTTGGACATGCACCGAGCATTGCATTCAGGATTCCTGCATTCTCTGACTCTTTTTTAGTGTTTGGATTGGCTGTTCGCCAAGGCAACCGAAGAGCCTTTTCAAAAATCAGGTGAGTTTGGGGAAGATCTCTTATCTTCTCCAATATTTTAACTCCCTGCAAATTTAAACAGTCAGGGACCCCCTTGGAAAGAGCATAGAAGCACACCCAGGGCTTCCAAATGAAAGTTCCTACAAGACCCTCAACAAGGTGCTCCTTTTCAAGGGAAACGTACCCGGGTGTGGTAGCTGCTTTTAAGAAATTTGAGAAGTCATACACAGGTTACACTTCTTGTAAGCAACTGTTTGATGGGTGGCATTGCAGTCATGGGTGTGAAACATCTGGTTGTAACCAGAATGTGGGTGATTGGCTCACCCTCCGGGAGGGCAGGTAAATATGGCTTGGCCTCCTGGTCTTGTATCTGGCCCAGACATGCAAATTCCTGTCTGGAAACTTATTCTGCCCTGCCAGAATTCAACAGGTTAATGTCAGCAGCTGGCAGAGGTCCACCTGTGGTTACAGTGAGTGCCACATGGTGACAGGTAAGGACAGCAGAAAGCTGCCAGAGAAGAGAGCTCAGATTGTCTGAGAGGTAGATGACCTGGCTTGCCAGCCAGGAGAGGGAACAGGCCCTGGTCCAGGGCCAACAGTGGAGGTTCAGAGACCAGAACAAGAAGAAGCCTGGACTGGGAAAAGGAGATGGCAGCTACCATTGGCTGAGCACTTACTCGTTCTCCACCAGGCACTGTGCCAGGTCTGGGTAAAGTTCTCTGATTTGATCCCAGCAAGAGCCCCATTTTACAGAAAGGGAAACTGCAGCCATAAGGAAAAGACAGATCAAAAGCAGGCATCAGGAACAGCAGAAATACCAAAGCAGCCAGAAGGCACAGGACTTGGAATCGGTTGCCAAGAGAAATTCAGGAACCTGAGTTCTTTATAGTCATGGCACTGGGGATTAGGAGATTTGCATCTAAGCCACCGCCTCTCTTGAGCTGACTCCATTACTGGGCCAGCTGTGCCTGTCACACCTCGAGGTGGCTGGTAAGGGCTGGCTTGGCAAGGACTGGGACCAGAAGAGGGATGGACAGGTGTCTGCAATAGATTCCTTCGAAGAGGACATTAATGGCCACATGCCATGAAACTCTAGCTAGCACGTTAGTGGGAGAAGTGGATCAGTGAGTTGCACTAGAAAAAACTGGCACGTGAATTTGAGGTCTGTTTCTACTTCTATAATCAGTGCTCATCATTTCCTTGTTGGCAACTGAGATGTTCTGCCATCATTAATACCTGTTGATAAGTGCAAATAGGCTAACTTCATTAGCAGAGACCTGTGCTGAAGCATCTGACAACTGCAATCAAAGCACGGGTCCTAGTGAAAGTAACACACAATAGAAATCGCAACAGAACTCTGATTCATAAATTGTCTAAATAGTCTCCCCCCACAGACAACATTAGCCCTCGTCTGTTCTCGAGCCAAAACTGTCCTTGGCTCTGCTCAGCAGTTAGTGAACAAATGACACTGTATTACAGCTTCCTGCCACTAGAGTGTACAACTCCCTCACGCCTGAAGAGCAGGCATCTCTCACCTTCTGCCCACTGTGTCTACAAGCAGAAAAGTCCAAGTGCATGAAAAGAGTTAGATCCTGCCTGGTCTTTGGAAAGGGCTAGAACACCTTTTAAAGGTGACAGACATCAGAGCGATCCGTTGACACTGGTTGGGCTGTGACACGAAGTCAGATGGTCAGATGAGAACCTCAAACGGACAACACAGTTGCATTCCCAGCTGTGTTAAATGACCAGCATATCATGATTGCCTTTTCACGCAAATGTCAATGACATAATCCTAACAGGCTCGCAGCTCTCTCACTGGTGTAATAAAACAATGACCCAATTATTTTGGAGGGCTGAAGCAGCAGATGTGATGAGTGGCTATGCTGTGCAGGGCACTGTGTGTGATGGACGGGGCACAGTAGGGCAGCAAAGTGTGTGCCGAGGATCTGAAACTTGCTTCCAAAGCCAAAACTCCTACCATTCATCTGGTCGGAAAAAAAAAAAAATAAAGCCATTCAGTATGAAAGTTCCCACTTGTTCTCATGACGGAGGCCAGTTGGGAAAATGTGGCGCAGTGCTGATTGAAGCAAATTCTGTTTAAAAAACCAGCCGGTTTGTGGGTATTTGTTTATTTATAACTTCCCCCTGCTCCTCCTCCCCCACACCCTGCCTCGTTCTGCAAAGGATTTGAGATGGGATTGGAACACTGAAAGTTTGTTTAAGTCCTAAACAGGTCCAGCTACTTTTTAGATTGACGACAAAATGAAACTCTTACAATCAAGTGCCTTGCTCTAGAGACGCTGCCTCGGTTTTCCCAGTCAAAGCCAGTCCCCCTTATATCCTGTGGGGAGAGGGACCTCTTGCATCAGAACACACCTTGGCTCCAGTGCTACATTTTAATATAAACCAGGGAAATAAACATGAGCCCATAAGCCTGAAGCCTGAGAATAGAAAGGAACATGGGTTCACTCACTGCCTTACTCATTCATTTACTCAACAAATATTGATTGGTACCTGTTCTGGAACAAGCTCTATTCTAGGCACAGGGGAAGCAAAAATAAAGGAGATAAGAGTCCTTGCACTTGAGAAGCTCCCAGTCTAGTGGGAAGGACGGACGACCAGGGCTGCAGGGGGTATAGATGATTCGATTCATGGCCTCAGACTACCCTGGGTTCAACTTTTGGCTCTGCCTCTTGCTAGCTGTGTGACCTTGGGCAGTTTGCTTACCACCTCAGAGCCTCGATTCCCTCATCTGTAAAATGGGGCTAATAATAGAATTGACATCATCAGGTTATTATGAGGCTTCAATGAGATAATCTGGGTAGCACACTTAGAACAGTTCCTGGCACACAGTAAGCATCTAGTAAAAAGTTAGCTTTTTATGTTTTCTATTCCTTTTGTTTGACTTTCGTAAGACTGTGTCTGGTGATGAGACTCCAAGGACTGGTTTCTAAAACAAAACTGCTTTCAACAAACTCCTCCCTTTAGCCTGATTTTTTTTTTCTTATTTGGAATGACACAGTTCTGTCATGATTTTCCCCTCAGCAACCATATGTCTGGCACAAACCTCAGGGAGAAAATATTTCCCAGATGGTTTTGTTTATGTCAGCCTACTATGTGCCAAGCACCCGTCTAGATGAGGGAAACACAGTTTGGAGCAATAAAAATAAGGTCCCTGTCCTCCTGGAGTTTACATTCCAGTGGGAAAGACAGACTAGAAACAGACACATAGAAACAAACATAATTACCTGGAGAGGTAAGTGCAATTAAGGAAGTATTGCTGATTAAAGGAATATTAGGGAGGGGCAGGAGGGAACTAACTGGAGGTGGTCAGAGAAGGCATATCTCAGGAGGTGACATTTAAGTGGAGTCTGAAAGGTTAAGGGGAAGCCTCCCGTGTCAAAAGCAAGAGCAAAAGCAGTTGAGGTAGAAGAAGAAACAGCATGCACAAAGGCCCTGGGGCAGGAAAAAGACCCTGGGAATGAGCCAGAAATCAAAAGCACTATGTGGCTGAGACATGCAGCCCTGGGAGGGAGGTAAAGCAGGCAGGATGATAATCTGCATCTTGAATGAGGACATGGAAAGCCCAGAGAGATGAATGGACTTACCCACAATGCCTTGCACACAGTAGGCACTCCATATGTTGTAGAATTGTCAGTCAGCAGGGCGGGGCTGAGGCCCTCTGCCTTCCAAATTCGGACTGAGATTTCCCACCACAACTAGGAAGCAGCTACCCAGGAAGACTGAAACATATAGTCTATTTCGTTGGTGAGTCATAGGCAACGCGCATTAGAGTGTAGGGTCGAGTGGCCCCAGCTGCCGCCTGAGTGTAAGGGGCGGGGGTGGGCTCAGGCCGCGGCTGAAGCTTTTTAGCATGTTTATGATGAGCTGAAAGCACTCACTGCTTAATTTAAAATACCGCTCACACATACACATACAATTCAGCAGCTGGGGGAGCTGCCAGGAATTGAGGCTAAGTGTAGAAAATTGGAGGATCAGGACTATCGGGTACCCAGCCCTGTTTCCCAGCTCCCACGGGCTGTCTCTGACCCCGGACAGTCTCATCTTCCCCAGTAAACTCCCGGAGGTCAAGACACGGATTGGGGCAGCAGCCGTTTGGGGAAGGGAGGCCTCTGCGGAGCCCTTCGTGCCAGCAACACTAGTGGTTCTACCTGGTCTTCAGCTTGCCAGCCTTCCTCTCCATTCATGCCTGTTAAAGTACCCCCTCAAAGCCCAGACCCACTCTCCTGGAGAAGCCTCCACTTGCACCCCCCACCTCCCCCCACCCTCCTGTTCCTGGAAATCTGACAGTTGGGAAAGCTCATTTGGCCTTGATCACAAGTTGTCTGGGCTGGCTGTGGCTTTTTCTGGTGTGTGGATCTTGTTTTCTCCCAGCTCTCAGCACAGGAGTATGTACACAGCGGGAGTCCCCTGTGCCTTGGCTCATGGGTTACATGATCGTATCATTTGAAAAGCCTTTTGGATGGAGGACTTGCTCTTAGTTGAAAAACAAGAACTTCAACTTGACACAATGTGAACACCCTCAGGGGGATCCAGTTTCCTTCCCATTGCTCCCCTACACCCAGGGTACCGTGCCCACAAACTGGGTGAACCTACTGCCTTCGCGATCAAAATGCCCCACAATCCATCTCTCTGTTCGTAATATCCCTTCTGACTAGAAGGTGCTCTGTCCCAACTCTACCTATCAAACCCCCAACTCACCCTTCAAGGTCAAATCCAAGTGCCATCTCTGCCACGAAACCTTCCCAGGCACAATTCATTGCCTTGTCCCTGAACCCTCATGGTACCCTGAGTCTACCTCTTTTGGCTAGCAGATGGTGGGCTGGAATAACTCCCTTGCTTCCTTAAGCAACCTCAGTTTTCTCTTCTGGAAAACGGGATACAACAACTTGCCTCAAGGGGATGTTAGAAGCTGCCAATAAAATAATATCTGCAGCCCACTCAGCAGGAGGCTTGGTCTAGGGAGTTAGTGAGGGTTGTGGTTAATCACCATCCTCCTCATCTCTGGGAAGCAGGGTGCAGTAATGGTTAATTGTGCATTGGCTTGGGAACCAGACACATCTAGGTTCCAGGTCTGCCTCCATCACTTCCAAACTGTGTGACCTTGGGCTGGTCACTTCCTGCCTGAGACCCAGTTTCCTTACATGCGAAAGGAAGTAATAAGTTTCCCTGCCGCATCACAGAACCTGTTGGGAAGTTTCAAAGACAACAGACACCAGGTAAACTGCTCAGCACGGGACCCATCCCATAAAAATCGCACATTCAGGTCTATACTTCGCTACAAGCTATGAAACTCCTTTAAGGGCACAGACAATATTTGACTTATCTCTGCATCTCTCCCTGCCTAGCCTCGCCCAGAACCTCTGCAGCTGGCAGGCCCACAATAAATCATTGTTGAATTGAATGGAAAACCCAAACCAGATGTGCCTCGTCCCCTGTCAAATGAAGCTTTCAAGCTGGTGGGTTGGGCCTGCTGCCCCTTCACTCCCCCTCCCTCGGAGCTGAGCCGCCACCATTGTCTCGCGGGGCTCTGGGGACAGAAGCAGGGTGGCAGGAGGGATCAGAAGTGGGGAGGGCGAGGTGGGCCGAGGTGGGTAGGGAAGTGCACGCTGTCTGCTCTGCTCTTGGTGACTGAGCAAACTGCCTTGGAAGGGGTGCTCTCCTGAAGTTTCTGCTGAATGATCAGAGGTGGGTTTGATGCCTGAAGGGACATGTCAAAAGCCCCTCACCCATCCAGGGCCTAGCTGTTGAGGGAACCCACCTCTTGCTCCAAACACTGAAAAATGGAAGGAAGTGAAAGTGTCAGGAGAAAGCTCCCTTCTCCTTTGGCAGAGGGGGGGAAACTGAGCTTCAGAGAGGTTCAGCTCCAAAATCATGAGACTGGGCTTCAAAGCAGAGCATTCAGCTGGCGCCACAGAAATACTCTCACCCCTTGGCTACTGCGGCAGGATTTCCAAAACTACATATCGCGTGTTAACCCAGAAGAGGCAAAAAAAAAAAAAAATTGGGAAGCAATTTCCAAGATTCAGATGATGAGTACACTGCCTCTGTCGGGTGCTTACTCTTTGCTACAGAGGGACAGAGGTACGTATTTATCCCCTATGCCCTCAAAACCCCTGGAAAGAGAACACACAGCTTGACTGGGGGGAAATGCTCCAAAAATACAAATCAGTTTTAAAACTACAAAAAGAGGCCAGTGTCTTCAGTGTTTCGGAGCCTGAGCTATGTAGACAGGACCCAGGGAATAGTATGCTGTCCAGCACAGGGTCAAGAGGATGAGTCAGACACCAAAACAGGGCTGCCTGGACTGTACTCTGGGTCTGTCACATACTAGCCCACCTGACCCCAGCCAAGTGACTTAACTTCTCGGCACCTCTGTTTTGTCATCTGTCACAAGGTGCCAATAATAGTACCTCCTCACATAGTGGTCTATGAGAATCTAGTGAGTGAATGTTTGTAAGGCACTTACCACATGCAGGGGTGCACGGTAAACACCATCAAGCTATTTGTTAAATAAAAATAAGCCCGTACTTCTGTCCCTCTGTAGCAAGACTAGCCTAGAGGCAGGATAGCCAAGTGGTTAGCACTTGCCTGCAGAACTAGTTGAACACAGCTTCCAAGCCCAGCCTCATGATTTCAGAGTGGAATCTCTTTGAACCTCAGTTCCACCATCTCTAACGTGGGGATACTAACCATCCCAATTTCAAGGCCATTCCGAGTTTTAAATGAGATAGCTCCAAAGTCCTGAGCACAGTGCTGGACACCGCAGAATGAGTAAGCCCCCAACAGAGGCAGCATACTCATCATCTGAATCTTGGAAAGCGCTGCTTCCTAATTTTATTTTATTTTATTTTATTTGCCTCTTCTGGGTTAACACACGATATGTAGTTTTGGAAATCCTGCCACAGTAAAGGAACAATTTCATCGTTTTGCCAATGAAATTCCTAAACATTTTATTCGAGAGCCAGAAAAGGGAAATAGTTGGGGTCATTTCTAAGCCACGCGAACATGGGCCATCCATTTCCCCACTCAGTTAAATCTATCCCCCAAAGTTGCAGAAGTCACTTTGCAGGACAAAAAAAAAAAAAAAAGAAGAAGAAGAAGAAGAAGAAGAAGAAGAAGGAATGAGTATTTTACTGCAAACAAAAGCCATCTTTGTTTGCTGCCCAGCTTTGGGAGAAAAAATACCTCAACCCAGGAGTTTGGAAAATTCTTGAAAGTTCTCATTTTATTCCAGCAAATCCAACCAAATTGGCGAGACTCCTGGCCATGTGAACCTGAATCAGAATGACTCCTCTCTACCCACCACCCTCCCCACAGCACCCAGAACCCAACAGGGTACACTGGACATCAATACACATTGGTTGTCGACTCCTGCACGAGAGCCCCAGATTCTATTTCTACAGTGTCTGCTACATTGCCAAAACACTCGGAAAGCAGCGCTAGAGAACATTTTGAAAACAGGAAAAAAAAGCATCCATCAACTCACCACTCTAACAAAACTCTTAATTTTGTGTGGAAAGTTCTCTTCCAGTCTTTATCCACGTGCAGACATATTTTTACAGCACTGTAGTCATAGGGAAAAACTGCAGCAGCTTCAGCCAAGAACCAGATACCATAAAGCTCATGTCACTAAACTTTCCAAGTGAGGGCTTTTTCTTCCCTCATTGACTCCATTCATTCAGTCAGTCAGCCATTCGACAAACATGGATTGAACCGGGTTCTGATGCTATGCCTCGGGGAGTGCGGAGATAGAGATGACAAAATCACAGTCCCCGCCCTCAAGTAGCTCCCAGTTTAGCAAGAGAAACAGACAAGTCAGCGAGAAATTAGAGCGCGCCTGTGATCAATGCATAAATGCTGTGAACGCACAGAAGAGAAGCACTGGAGATGGGCTGGCGGCGGGGAGCAGGAGATCGGGTAGACCAGGCAGAACATACACAAAGGCATGACGTTAGGAGAAAACAAGGTGTCATCAGGTAGCCAAAAATAGTCCAGAATGGTTGGATCCTAGGCAGACGGCAGTGGACGCAGCAAGAACAGAAGGAGGGGGGCAAATCATGAAAATTAAAGGTTTCGGTTTCATTCTGAAGACTGTGGGGGAGCTTCGGAAAGATTTAATTTAAGCAGGGTAGTGGCACAGTCAGATACACATTCGAAGAAAATTGCCCCAGCAACAGAATGGAGGGCAGATGGGAAGGATATGAGAGAGGTAATAGGGGGACCATTTAGCAGGCTGTCACAGTCATCGATTAAGATAAGGAGGGTCTAAACGATTGAGATGGCTTCTCCACTTACACGCTGTGTCACCTTAGTGGGTGACTTAACTTCTCTGTGCCTTAGTCTCCTCTGTAAAGCAAGAATAACCATAGCATCTCCCTTCTGGAGCTTCTGGAAGAACTAGATGAGATACTGCATGCAAAGCACCTGGCACAGTGGCTGGTACCCAGAAGACACTCAAGACATGTTCCGACCCCTTCCCCTCATTCCCTTGCCTTCCACCTCACCCTTCCTTAAAGGCTGGCACGGTATGGAGCAGGGAAGTGGCCGAGGCAGGATTCTAACTCAGACAGTCTGACTCCAGAGGGCAGTGGAGAAAGTTTGAAAGTGCTGTTGTCAGGACAGTTACTCAGAAGGATTGTTTAGCCGAGTTGAGGGCCCAGCTGAGGTTGGAAACTATGACTTTTGAGTGGGACTAATCAACAAAGTGATCGGATTTTCTCCAGCAGTGTTCCTCCATCTGGGTGTAAGCAACGAGGAGGAGGCTGTCAGTTAAATTTATCCAGGCTTGGGTTTTTGCCTAGTGGATGTGTCAGAAAGACAAGGGGCAAGGGAGCTGAGGATATAGGCAAGATCCTGAAGTCTACACTCCAGGAGTTAAGCAAACAGACCTGGCTTCAAATCTCATCTCTGTCCTGTACTAGCTGTGGGACTTTGGGTAAGTCACTCAACCTCTCTGAGCCCCAGTCACCTCATTAAAAAAAAAAAAAAAAGACAATACCTGTCTCGTAAAGTTATTGTGAGAATTACATGGAGTTATTGAAATGATGTTGTAAGATGCTTAGTATGTGCCTGGCACATACATATTCGTTATTATTTTTATCATCATCATCATTTTCAAGGATGGGGGGAAGGAAGGAAGGTGGGAAGGGCTGACTGGGTGGGAGAATGAAGGGGGCTCAAGAGCTTGGAGATCCTCTTGAGGCAAAAGGATGAGCTTTGAGGTCAGTGGGCAGGATATGGATAATGGTGGGTTCTGAGATGAAGCAGTTCCGACCGATGATGAAGGATGGTACGGCTAGAATGGGAGTGTGTCCTGCACATGGATCATGGATGTCAACTCACCCAGGATGATGTCAGGACTTGGGGTGGAGAAGAAGACAGTGAGCCAGATGTCGAACTCTTCGTTGAATGGGTGAGGGGGGTGGTTTGACCAGGAGGGGTGGCTAAAAAGAAGAGTCGATGAGGAGAGGAGAGGAGAGAAGAGGGTGCTGTAGCCAGATGGCATCAGAAGGAGGAGTTCTTGGCCGAAGGCGGAGGAGTAACGATCTGGACGCAAACAGGGGAAGCTAGAGCACAGACCCCACCTCCCAGCCCTAGGGTGTCTATGGTGTGGAGTCTGAGAAGTGTCCACCAGAGGGCGCTGCAGGCAAAGCCGTGGGCTCCTCCGCGGAGACAGGTTTCAGCGCTTCCAGGCGCGGAGGTAGAGAACGGTGTTCTGCGATGCTTATTTAGAGTGTAGGGGGAATTATTTCCCATGGGGTGGGGTTTCCAGAGGGTCCAGAGAAGAGCGGGAGGGGGCAGTAGTAGGGAGGTGGGTGAGCCAGGGGTGGTGGGGAACGGGAGCACAGAGCAGAATGGGGACGGTATGGGAGAGGACAGATGATGGGCAGGGAGGCTCACGTTTGGGCTGTAGCCAAGAACTGGGGGATGTGAGGCTCGGTGGGATTAACTGTCCTCAGACTTCCAAATGAAGCTTTTTTTTCCCTTTACATCTTTTGTTTATTATAAAACTAACACGTGCTTGTTTCAAACAATTCTAACCATTACTGAAGTGAAAATCCACCTCCCCTATCCCTTTCCCCAGAGGTAACCACTGCTGACAATCTGTCTATCCTTCCAGATTTTTTCCTATGAATAATATATAATATCCTTTACGAAAATCAGATCCTCTTGTACTAAATTTTCTGCAACTTGCTTCTATCACAATACTGTATTGGAGACATCAATCAGAATAAAAAGTATCAATACATAATGATCTAGCTATGTGTATCAGTATATATAGATCTAGCTTGCCCTTATTTGTGGCTACATTGTCACTGCCATCATTACAGTAGTAGTAGGGATAGTAATGGGTGGCGATTATTGAATGGTCTGTACCAGGTACTGTTTAAGTATTTCATATGCCATAGGGATTATCTCATTACTCTTCACAACTTTATGAAGGAGGCATTATTTTACAGATGAGAAAATGGAGGCACAGAGAGGTTTAGCAACTTGGGCAAGGTCACACAGCTCACAAGGACTAGAGGAGGAAGTCAAACCCAGGTAGTCTGACCACAGAGTCCAAATTCTTCATCATTAGCCTCATGAAGCTTAGTCTGCCATTATTCAAACATGCTATAAATTATTTATAAATTATAACACCTGTCCTCCACTGACATCATTCAGGTTATTTCCATTTTTTTGCTATTTACAAATAATGTTGAAATGAAGATCCTTATACATGGAGGATTTCAAAAGGATAAACTAAAAGAATACTTGCTGGGTCAAATAATATTTCAAGTTGCTCTTCAGAAGTTGTGCTAATACAGATGCGCACTGAAACACATGTGCCTGTTTCACCATATCCTCATCTACACTGGGTGTTAGCAACCTTTTAAATTTCTGCCAATCTGAGGCATGAAAAATGACATATCAACCATCTCAACACTGTTTTAATTTGCATTATTCTTACTGAATTATTACCAAGATTGTGAACGCTTTTATAGGGCATAAACCTTTTGTGTCCTCTCTGTGAATTGCCTGTTCATTATTCTTTGACCATTTTCCAGTGGATGGTTCATCATGTTCTCACTGATCTATAGAAGCTCCCTCATTCATTCTTTCAATATGTATTTATCGAGCACCTACTGTGTGCCAGATACTGCCCTCAGACTAGGGATACAGTGGGGAATAAGCAAAGCCTCAGCTTTCATGAAGCGGACATGTAGGTGGAAGAAGCAGATAATAAGCAAATCACTGAATAATGTAATTGCAGATCATGGTGAGTGCTGGAAAGAAAATAGTGCACTTCCCATAATGGAGCTCTTGAAATATTATGAATAATAAGCCTCTGTCTGACTTTGACTTTATCCTGGTTTGTCCTTAATCTTTCAACGTTGCATGAGATGTCTTTTGCCATAGCCAAGGTGTTCAGTTTTTTCATGGTCCAATCTGTCATTCTTTTTTCTTTATAGCTCCTAGGGTTTTTTCTTGCTTTGCAAAGACTGCCAATCTCAATATTTAAAAAAAATTCTCTGATGCTTTCTTCCAATCTTTCAAAGGTTTCTCTTTTTAAAAATTTAAATCTTTGACTAAACTGAGATCTATCTGGGAATAAGGAGGGAGGTGGAGATTTGGTTTTATTTTTTCCCAGTGGCAGGCCAGTTGTCACAATAAATGCTACCCCGAATTAAATGGTGTGTCCTTTTCCCCAAAGATGGTGAGGTGGGGCCCACAGAAAGGAAGAGCCTTGCTTGGGGTCACATAGCAAATTAGTGGTGGCAGAACTGAACAGAAATTGAAGGAGGGGCTGACTCCTATGGCAGGCAAGACATAACTGAGCTCGCCGCAGCTCCACCCACGAGCACACTTGAACCACCCTCTCGACCCATGCCGAAATTCACGGTCTGAGGCCACGGCTACGGCCACGGCCGCGGCCCTTTCCCTTTCCAATAAGCCCCCTGACCTCTCGCGCAGAGATAGGACTGCAGCCCCCGTGGCAGCCCTGCTGCTTATGAATAGGCAAACACCTGCTGACCTGGGCTGGGCTATCTCCCATTGAGGTAGCTTTGGCTGCAGAGGGCTGGGGGGCAGAGGGCAGACAGATTTGCCATTTCAGAATCAAAATAGGAAGTGTCTATTCTAAATAAAGAAATCTGGCTTGTTTTCATTCAGTGGCTGATGGAGCAGCTGCCTTCCCAGGAGTCTTCCAAGGGGCCTGCCTCGAATTAGGCCAAAGCCATCACTCTGGCCATTTGGAGACTTCTGGGGCTTCTTCTGAGGTCCTAGCTAGAACAGGCCTAGAATTCAAAAGCTTATCTTAAAAGGACAAGGGTTTACACTATCCCCAAGACAGCCTGACCTCGTAGTCCATTTCACGTGGTGTCTCCTGTACAAGCCTTCCCCTCTCCGTCCATATTTCCCTGGGCACGTGGACACTGTCACACCTCCAGGAGACAGGTGGGCAGGAAGGTGTCTCCAGAGAAAAAGAAAAGTGAAGTGGGGGTTGAAGTCATTCAGGCCACTTGAGGTGGCCTTTTTTTTTTTTTAACTCATGTTTTCCCTCAGTACCAGGAGATTTTCGGTCAAAGTGTTCGAACAAAATAGGTGGATAATTGCCACTATTATTTCGCTTGGCTTTCCATGGGTGGACACAGCTGAACATATTGGCAGGTTCTTATCGTCCTACTAATCTTGGTGGGTATTTTGTTGCTTTTCTCCTAAACCCTGCAGTAAATTTACTGCTGGTAATAAGGTAAAACCACTTCATAACATCCCCTCTGTCCCCTACCTACGGGCAGAGTGGGCAGCCAGCCTCTGCAGTGAGATTTAAGGCTGTTCTTCCCATGCCAAGGATCTCTCCAACCAGGCACAGTGTCAGGTCCTCCCACCACCAACACCGGGGGAAAAGACCTGAGTTCCAGCTCCAACCCTGCCATGACTTGCTGTGTGACCTGGGGCAAGTCACTTCCGTTCTCTGGGACTCAGGTGGCTTCCAGTAAAATGAGCGGGTCAGCCTGAGTGGATTCCCTAGCCAAGCTCCTCATCAAAATCACCAGTAGTACTTACTAGTATGCAGATTCCAAGCCCCCATTCAGACTTCCTGAATAAGATTGCCTGAATGTTAGGGGCCACTGAATCCATATTTCAACAAAACACCCGGTGATTCCACTTGCAGACAGGTTTGGGATCCAGTGAGCCAGATGACCTCAAGGTCGCTTCCACCTCTGACTTCAGGCAGAGGTTTGGGAAAATTTTTCTTTTTTAATGGCGATACTGGGGATTGAATCTAGGACCTCACACATGCTTAGCATGCTCTCTACCACTGAGCTATTCCCCACAACCCATTACATTAGGTGCTTGGATACCTCCCTCAGCATTTCTGTATTTTATCTCTAAGAGGTGTGTTCCCCTTCACCCCCCATCCCCAGGCAAAGTGGGGGCCCACTCTCTCATCAGGAGCCCTGAAGGCTTCTGCTATTCACTTGTCAGACACTGAGTAGTCACCTTTGAGGACAGGACCCAGGAAGAAGAGGTACGCACATTATCATTGGGAAAGGGGGGCCAGAAGAGAGAAAAACAGTACCAACAACAGAAAAATGGGGGCTAGATCTACCTGATGGTCCAGGCAGCCTGAGACCCCACTGTGGACATAGAGAGCATTGACATATTGTAGGGACCACATCCAAGGCTCATGTTTCCTGGGTCAACTCTGCCACAGCCCAGGTAACACCATGCAAAGAGGTACAGCCATGCTGGGACCAGCCTTTTTTTAAGCTGGTGAGATCTTGTGGCTCCTAAGATTGGTACCAGCAAGTGAGGGTCTGAACACATCTCTCTCCACCACTGGGATCATCTGACCTCAGTCCCTGGGCCCGAGCATGACTCATGAGACAACAGGCCTGTAAAAAGCACTGGACCGTGACATCTGGACACTCTAGCTTTGGGAGAAGGCTCTGAACTATGACCTCTTCTCAGAGCTGGCATCCTGCCCTCTTTAGGTGATCAAGAGCCCCCATGTCCGACCAGTTTTCTCCCCCAACTCTGCTGCCCTAGATCCCTGACTCCTTGGCTCTGTGCTTGAGTCCACATTCATTATTCATTCTCCACCCACCCACTATTTACTCAGCACCTACTCTGACCTGGCACTGGGTTAATTAGGCCAAATGGAAGCAAAACAGACACGGTCCTGGCCCACAGGAAGCCAACAGGCTAGCACATTTTCAACCCTATCAGAATCAACACCTCTTTTTATAATAAATGTTTTTTGGTGCACCCCTTTATTATCCTGAAATTAAAGACATAGATGTAATAACCCACATACATACATAAGATCAAGAGATGTCCAGTCAGGCAAAGAGGAAATGAAAGTAATCCATACTCAACTAAAATGTATTTAAATATGTAAATACTCACACAGGATGGCATTGAAAGACTGAAGGAAGTAGGCAGAGGCCTGTGCTTTCAGCTAGAACCCCCACAAATGCAACAGCTACAAACACAAAGTGCTAAGGGACGTTGCATTGATGACCGACTCTAGTTCCAAAAGCAACATCGCAATTGTTGGCCTGATTTTTTTTTTTAAACAATGACCGACTCTGGATAAACCTCTGGGAAAAGAAAAAAAGTTCAATCTTCCCTCTCTCTACACAATAGTTTCATTAAAACTGTGTGTGGAGGTAGGGAAGCAAAACCTTTTATGCATATAGGTAAAATATTTATAGTCAATGTTCTGATCATTATAAATAGGGTTTTCACCTTCGTGGAAGTCCAACAGAACACTCAAAAATCATGCAGGATGCTGGACTATTCTCCATTTTGCAAGACTGTCCCAGGCAGAGGGGGACATCTAGTATCTCCATTTCCTGTCCACTAAATGAGCTCACAGATTTCCCCCAAAGTCCCCTAGGGGGCAGTATTCGCTCAGTTTCGAGTCACGGGTCTAGCCTTTCAGTTTCCATGGAACTGGGCTTTGTCTGGTTCTCCCCAAACTCCCATCCCCTTCACCCCTGCCCCCAAGGAATGGAGTCCCATCCTTGTTCCCAGTGTCTGATAGGACTCATAAGCCTCACTCCCTCTTCATCGGTTCAGCTAGGCTGAGTCGGACTGCAGCTTCCAACGAAGTGAACTGCTTGACTGCATCGCAACCTGTTGCTGCCCCTCCCTTTGAGTGCCCCCACTGAGCTCAGCTCCCGCAGCGGAGTCTCCTACGCCATGCCAAGGGTGCCGCTACCGGCAGATGGCGGCCCTTCCACTCTGCAGCTCAACCCTCAGCCCCTTCTCCATCCCCGCCAGGGCTTTTGATAATCGGCAGATCAGGTCCGACTACAGCCAGGTTAGAATTTGGGTCTCACCGGATCCCGGTAGCCCTTTGCCCACACCTAGATTCCCATCGGATATTGAAAGACAAAAGAATCCTCTTCTGCAAATAGGAAGAGAAGGAGAGTTGGCCACCCTCTGAGCTTTCCTCTACCAGTCTTTTAAAGCGCTTTCTTGTCAGCATCGCACAGACAGCCCCCCGAACATTTGAGAACCCAGCCTAGTTCCCTGCAGAGCACCGTAGCCAAGAGTCTGTGCTCTGAAATCAAACGGACCTTGAACCCAAGGTCTACCTCATACTGCTGAGTGACTTTAGAAGTTTCACTTAGACTCTCTGAGCTACAGTTTGTTCATTCAGAAAATGGTAATAATAATAGTACCTACCTCCATACTGTCCTTCTTAGGATGAAATGAATGCCTATAAGATGCTTAGCAGAGTGCCTAGCACACAGTAATCCACCAGAAAATGATAGTTATTGTTGCTATTCTGGGAATCACATGGTGTGCACTGAAAACTGGCTTCTGCTAATGTTACTTGTCCCATTCTGCATGTTTCCACTTTATCTTCCAGACCAAGTTAAAAGTGTTTTTTTGAGGCTGACCAGGATGGGTCTGCATCTGGGCTGAAGTTGCATCTGCTGAGAGATACCAGGCTGGGAAAATCTGAAAGGCTCTCTTCTCCCAGGCAAAAAGAATGCTTTTTACATTTTTTTTTCTATCCTATCTCATCCCACAAAGGCAATCTGAGAAGTAGTCATTGAGCAGACCAGAATTGGGGAGCCAGATTAATTAGGAACTATACTTAACTACGGCACCCACGTTCTTAGAAAATTCAAGAATTGTCTGAAAAGGTGTCTGGCAAAGTTGGCTGCATGGTTAATCACCTCAAGCCATGTCTGCCTGGTGCCAGAGCTTTTGGAGGAAAAGGGAAAAACACAATCAATCATCCAGGTGCCAAAGACAGCATTCAGCTCCTGTGCAGAGATGATATTAAAAAGTCATCTCAGTATAAGCAGCTAGATTAAGGCAACAAACCCTTGAAGGTTCTAACCTGTTTGCTTAGCATTAACTAAAGGTTTTAATGACCCAGAAACCATTGAAGGGAACATCCAGATATCCATTAATGGGTCAATATTTATTGAGCACCTACTATGTGTGTGGCACTGTGCAGGCTAGAGAAAGCAGAAGAATATAAAAATCAGTCTAGAATCTTCTCTTGAAGGTTGCTATCCAGCTGGAGAGGGGAGGTGGGGTAGGGAAAACGAATCCCTAGACAAAGCAACAGAAAGCCCTTCAGCTAGGTCTTTCAGAGGAGGCTAACATCCTTTTAGTTGCTGTAATTACAGCCTCACAAAATCAAGCAACCCGATGTTCTATTTGGTGAAGGGAAAAAATACAGTTCGGCTCATCAAGGGGGGGCTGTTTGACATTCCAAGAACTTACACAGAATGGTTCAGAACCAGATCTGGTGGCGGGCAGATCTGGGTTTTTCTGGCTCTCCTGCTTTCCCAGCTGTGTGACCTCACCCAGGTTGCCTAACCTCTCTGAGCCAGTTTCTCCCTGTAGAAATTGAAGGGCATAATAGTACCTTCTTTGAAGGATTGTGACAATTACAAGACATATCGTACGTAAAGCATTTGGCATAGAGCCTATCTCAATGTTCCCTAAAAAGGTAACTTAACTATAATCATTAAAAGAGAAAATGGCCGTCATGAGCATTGGCCAAAGACATGTAGAAACTCTGGAAGAAAATTCCAGCCTCTCCCATTAGCAGTGAGGGCAGGTTGTCCTCCCCTCCTTGGCGCACTAGCATTCTCAGGTGCACACCAGCCAGGCCTGGGAAGACGGGGAGGTAAAGAAAGCATTCCCACAACAGCTCCTCCCCCACCCCTCGCTTTACCCCCTCCCCACGTTAATCTGGCTTTTATGCTGCCTCCTACTCGCCCAGAAGGGGCTCCCCTCTGCCATTAAGGGCCCTCTCTGGGAGCTCTTGGTCATCCAATTTCAATATTCCTCTTTTTACAACCTCCCTTTGCAGTTTGGCATCCTACATCTCCTCCCCTGCGGTATAACAACACGAGAAAGGATAGAAACATTGTAATGTGACCTTTTAAAAAAGAATGACCTGTATGTAAAAATCCATCAGCGCCTCTTAAAAAATGCATATGCACAAAACCCCACAAAAGGCTCTGACTCATGCCTGGGAGAAGCAACAGGCACACCTGAATAGATTTTTTCCCCCAGCAATTTGACTGGCAAAAATTTATCTCTGAATCTCCTATCACAGGATGTCTAGTTTCCACCCCAAAAAGGAAACACTTTGGGTTATTATGAGAAATCATAATGGCAGTTCCAACACTCTGCGGATGACAGAATCAGCTCCTGAAAATTCTACAGTCTATAGTATTTTGTTTTTCCCGGTTATTAATACAATACATTTTGCCTCTGAGTCAAATGTTTTTACTTACGCCAAGGAAAAATCGTGAGTTACAGGAAGTCTAGCAGGCTTAATGAGCAAGGAGTTTAACTTAAGCCAGTGGTTTTGCAATAACCCAGCCCAAATCAGGCTCACTCCCTGCATTTAATGGGAAATAAGTGGTCAGAAATGGCCTTTAGCAAACTTGTTAGTGAAAAGGCACACGAGGTGCGTACCAACAAGGCTAGTTCTCCCGAGGTAAAAATGGCAGGTTGAGGTCACTGTAATTATCAACAGTGCTTTTTGCATGCTGGTTCCTATTACACGTATTACCTGTTGCTTTTCGGCTTTCTGTAATTACAGTTTCTTATGGTCAGATCATGCTGTTTCCTCTGCCTTTTACCAAGCAGCATGCTTGGGAGAGTCATTTGTGGCCCCTCGAGTTTGCCCTGTAAGTGTATTTTAAAAGGCAAAGCTTCTTCGCCCAGCGAAATGAAACTGATTGGGAAAGTTCACCATAGAAACGGGGAGACCTATTACGTGTAATGGCCAAGCTCTTTGCAACCAGATCTAAGCACTCAGCCACAATTTCAGAATGAAAGAACCTGTAAAGGCTTCAGAAGATAGCCATGAAGACGATTAAGGGATTGGAAAAGAGGATCTAGGGGAAAAGGTGAAAGGTATTAGGATTATAAGGACGATTTAGCCCCAAGAGGGGGGAAAAAAAAAAGAATGAAGGCTGACCAGCTGTTCTTTCTTCCTCACTATTGATGGCACCGAATACATGAACCACAGCATGAGATACTTTAAGTTAGATCTAAGAAAGAACTTCCCAACAATGCATCTCCTCAGACACTAAAGGCCATTCATTCTTCAGTCCTAAACCATTAGTAGAGCCCCAGACACATGTTGAACTGTGTGATGAGCACTGGAGAAGTTCACAGGTTCATGAGGGAGAGAGAGCAAATAGATCATTACAAGACAGTGGGATGCATCCTATAATAGAAGGAATTTGGAATGCTTTGGAATTTTAAAAGGCCAGAGGGTGCATGTAGCATCATATTCGATACCACCTCTAGCAGGGTCTGAGGCAGCACCCAGTAATGAAGTACATTGATATTTCTGGAGCAAAAACACATGAATATTCACACAGGGCATGATAAAGGAAGACTATAAATAGCCTCATGCCAGTTCAAGTTTTGCTGCCAAATGAGTTTACCATAAACTTACAAAAGGTCCTCAGTTTGCAGAGCTTTAGGGTCTTGGGAAGGATAGATATGGGACTATGGATCTGGGTACCGGGAGTCTGGTCCAGCAATAGGACTTGGGAAAGACAGAGGACTTTTGGCTGCGGGCAGAACATGTGTCTGTAACGTTCTCTTCAGCCTTGGTACCATGGACACGTTTTGAGGAAGATGGCTGTGCATGTGCGTGTGCGTGTGTGTACGCGTGCGCGCATGCACGTGCATGCGTGCATGTGAAGCAGGGGGAACCTCCTCATTACTCCTCGGGTCAAGGCCCTTTCAGGCCCTGTATATAAAGTGGCCTCTGGTAATGCAGCTCAAATAATTCACCAAATGGTCAGTAAGTGTTTTTGTTATGGTTATGGTGATTTCAGATACTTGGCCCATGGTCCCTATGGGCATGGCCACAAAATTTCAGAATCAGCATCCTCATGTGGGGTCTGCAGGGTGTGGTAGAATCACCGGGAGGGGCAGGGGGTGGACATCTCTGACCTCTGTTTAAAGCTGTGTTCAGTGAAGAGCAGGGGCAGGGAGACACTGGCTGCTTTGCCTCCTCTCCCACAGTGACTGCAATGGATGGCAGAGCTCGGCAAGAGACAGACTGAAAAGCCTACAGGGAGGGGCACCTGATCACCTGCTTCTCTGGATTGGGGAACACCCAGTTCCCTTCCACCAGCCAGGCAGCTTCACTTAGGGACTAGCCTCCCTTGAGGGAGAACACTCAGTGAACCCTACCACACCCTCAGAAGCTGTTTGCTTCCTCAAGGAAAGGAGGCAGTCCTGGAGCTCGGTCTCCTGTTCCAAATCAGAAAAAGGAGACCCTGCCCTGCTTCAGGGGCCATTTTCTGCTACCACCCACCTACCTGCAACCATCACCGACACCTAAAGAGGAAAGAAACCAAAGCCCTCTTTCTGTCTTTAGATCCCCACAAAAGCATGGCCTCCTCCCTGGTCCACCTCTCTGCCCTCTAGGAATCCAAGCCCACATCATTTCAGGATGAGCTCAGCCTACAGCCACTCCCTCTGAGTCCTAGCTCCCCAACCTTGGTGATTCCAAAGCACACATCTGTTGCCACACCCGGGGCCCACCCTAGGCCAAAGTGAGCCGGGGACATAACCTTCAGTCTGCCGATTTCTCACACCCCCACACCCCACCCCTGCTGGCCTGGTCTTTGTCTTCCCTGGGGAGTCAGCTCCCTAAAAGCCTTCCCCCTCCACCCCCTAATGGGAAAGTCTCTGATAAAGGAATCTGCACTCAGGTATAGATAATCACCCTGCCTGGCCCCGGTACCCCTGCCAGACCACCCCTGGCAGTTGGACTCAAAGGAATCATGCGCTGATGGTAGGGTGGGTGGCATAACTCATAGGCACAAAGGAGCTATCTGGGGACAGGGGAAGCCCTCTCAACCCCCATCAGATTACAATGTGGGGCCATCAAGTCAGCCCTCACCATTCTCAAGTAAGATGAACTGTGCCAACCCTCCTCAGACGGTTGGACTCTGTTTTCTGAATTCAAATCTGATTGTGCCATCAGATGGCAGGAGAGAAGATGTGGAAATAGGATTGACCTGGACAGTCTGATGTGGAGTCATGCCAAAGGTTGAGGGAGAGGAAGGAGAGGTTTTGCAAAAAGAGAAGTGTTGGTGAGGTGAGGGATGAAACAGCGGAAGAAGAAAAACCTGGGTGGCAATGGGTGGGGGAGGCAGCAAAAACAGATTTCAGGGAAGAATTAACCTTTCAGACTGCTTATTTCATACTGGACACTGTACCGTGTTATCTCATGTCATCCTGACAACAACCCTAGGAGATGAGAACTAGTATGACATCCACTTTTCCAAGGAGGAAACAGAGGTTCACTGAGGTGAAGGAATTTGTGTCAAATCGCAGCATCAATCACATAATGGTGGAGCTGGATTCAGACAAGTTGGTCTGATTTCAGAGAACTCAGTCATCTGAGGGAGGGGCCAAGCACCCTTTGGTTGTAGGAAGAGCTTCACTGGTGGATGTTGAAAGGGGCTCCCAGACAACCTGCCCCACTCACCACAACACAGAAGTCCCCCAACAGCTCCCACAGGGACCACCTGCTCCCGGGTTAAACTGTTTTCAGGGAGAACACTGTTAAAATGTAAATATGTGGCCTGGAAAAGGTTAGCACAGCCCAGAAGTCAAGGTCTTAGAGGGGCTGGAAAGGATAGAGCTCCTAATGGGATGGGCTACCTGTAGGAGCCATAGTGGGGGGCGTAGGGGCTGGGAGATATTGTGGCACTGAGTCCCTGAGATACACTGGGAGTCTAAAGGCACCAAAGACAAACTTGACTTAACGTCACCATTTGACCCAGAACTGGCCCCACCCTCCAAACACACAAAGGAAGGGAGAAGGCATTGGAGACCAAAAGCTTAGGTTCATATCTTGGCTTTGCAACCTCCCAGCAATGTGCCTCTGGACAAGTCACCACTCTGAATTTCCACTTCCTCATCTGTAAAATAAGGATGGACATCAAAACATCTCCTTCAGAGGTGAGATGGTGGGTGTAAAATGGTCAGCACAATGCCTGGTACTTAGTAGAAATTCATTAAGTATCAAGTCCATCTGGCCTGTATTTACCACCTCTTGGCAGAAAAGGGAGACCAAATTTTAAAGGCCTGGTAATAGTCTCTGAAGATAATAAAGGGCTAGGACATTCATTCATTCATTCACCACCCAAGCCCTGAATCCCTCCTTTGTATCCTGGAGAGTCAGACATGAAAACACCAGTCCTTGTTCTCAAGGAGCTCACACTCAAGTGGCCACAAGCCAACACACTCCTGCTGTGCGACAGAACACATTGTACTAGAGGCAGATCTAGGAGGGCTAGTGGGATACCCGGGGGCATTGGGAAAGCTCCACAGAGAAGACATCTAAGATAGAACTTAAAGGACAAGTAGCAATTGTTAGGCAGACAAGGAAAGAAAATATATTCCAAGTGAAGAGAATAGCATATTTAAGTAACAACACATGGCAGGTGGAGATGGAGCTGAAATAGTGAGAATTGGTGAGAGATTACAATCTCTGGAGGAGGAGTCAGACAAGGTAGAGTATTCTTGAGTGACACCTCAGAGCAGAGAGATATTCAAATACAAATGGCCAATAGGCACATGAAAAAATGCTCAATATCGCTAATTATCAGAAAAATGCAAATCAAAACTACAATGAGGTATCACCTCACACCAGTCAGAATGGACATCATTGAAAAGTCCACAAATGATAAATGCTGGAGAGGGTGTGGAGAAAAGGGAACCCTTCTACACTGTTGGTGGGAATGCAGTTTGGTGCAACCATTGTGGAAAACAGTATGGAGATACCTCAAAAGACTAGGAATAGACTTACCATATGACCCAGCAATCCTAATCCTGGGCATATATCCAGAAGGAACCCTAATTCAATAAGACACCTGCACCCCAATGCTCATAGCAACACTATTTACAATAGCCAAGATGTGGAAGCAACCTAAATGTCCATCAATAGATGATTGAATAAAATAGTTGTGGTATATATATATACAATGGAATACTACTCAGCCATAAAAAAGAATAAAATAATGCCTTTTGCAGCAACATGGATGGACCCAGATATTGTCATATTAAGTGAAGTAAGCCAGAAGGAGAAAGAAAAATATCATATGATATCACTTATATGTGGAATCTTTAAAAATGACACAAATGAACTTATTTACAAAACAGAAACAGACTCACAGACATAGAAAACAAATTTATGGTTACCAGGGGGAAAGGGGAGGGTGGAGGAATAAATTAGGAGTTCAGAATTTGCAGATACAAGCTACTATATATAAAATAGATAAACAACAAGGTTGTACTGTATAGCACAGGGGACTATATTCAATATCTTGTAATTGTCTATAATGAAAAAGAATATGACAAGGAAAGAAAAAAATATATATATAAATAACTGAATCACTAGGCTATACACCAGAAATTAACACAAAGTTGTAAACCAACTATACTTCAATTTTAAAAATGTATAATAACCAGTGTAGCATAGACATTAAACACTTAGAAAGGACCCCGTGGCCATAAACAAAAAGTAAGGCTATGTCGGGGCCTCTCAGGAAGGGATTCCTCATATTTAGGAGAGTTTTGGCCACTGAACTGCATATACCTAGATAATTAATGCATTTGCTATTCAGGCATCCATGCTGTTTGAATGTTTAGCCTGACATTAACAGGAACATCTGGCACATAAGATATGTGTACAGTCGCACATAATATTGTTTAACAGAAGCAATTTTCTAAATTGCACCCGTATCTGTAGATAAGAGATTCTTTAGTATCCTGCCAAAACTTGGGTATCTATTCAGCAAACTGTCAGGGGGAAGAGTGTTGTATCTTCATAGCTCCCCTGAGCACGTAGGCCACAGCCACACGCATAATACATCCCGAATCAATGGTGAATTGCTGAAATATAGTTGGTTGAATTGAATGTCTTCCCGGTGAAATTTGGTCCTTGTCAATTTCTTTTAAATGTTATATCTAATAATTCCACTTTAGTCACCCCTTCCCCTTCTCCTTTTCATTGCCATTGCTGACAATGTCAGACACTCTTAGCTTAGAGAAGGAACAATTTTTAATTATCTTTGCACTCCATAGAGCTCGCTCTTAGTTAATTATCTTCTGATTCTCCCTGACTCATCCATGGTCATCCCACAGTATAGTCTTTTGCTAGCATGGATTTTATTGCCTGACCTGTTGTTTCTGAGCTTCCCAAGTGAGAGAATCAGTAATGCAGTCTAGCTGCACAATGAGGTTGTATTAATCATTTATTTGTAAGTGAACCAGGTCATCTTTCACGTCAGCTCTTCTAACAGGTCAATTTTTAACACATCTAACATGAAACAGCCCAAACAAATCAGTTCCATCTAGGTAAGGGCCTGCAAGCAAATCTTTTTTTGAAAATTATTCAGAACAAAAATGATCATTTTATTTTGCACTAGTTTAGTCCTCACCAAAATCAGTGGGACCAGGGTCACCTCCACCTGCTGTAGGTTGTGAAGACAAATTCAACATGGTGTCTGGAGGAAGTGAGAGTCCAGGATTTAGGTTTTGGAGCCAGACCATCCTCTGTTTAAATTTCAGCTTTACCACTGGCTTGCTGTGGGCCTTAGGCACATTTTTGAACTTCCCCAAGTTTAGGTAAGTTGGGGATAAAAATACCTACCTTGCGGGGTTGTTGTGAGGATTAAAGGTAAGGTACGGAAGTTGGAACTCACATGGCACGGTGCTTGGCAGCAAGAAGACGCTCATTAAGTGGTAGCTGCTGTGATTGTTACTGTGAGTCCATAGTAGAGCAGACAGAAGCCAAGACCATGAGTCAGGAGCCTGGATTCTGTTCTTAGCCGTACCACTAATGAAGCAAAGACCCTATCTCCTCCCTGGACCTCAGATACTTTGTAAAATGAGATTTGCTGAGGGGAAACTAATGTGTCACATGGATTCCACCACTCTCTTCATCAGCGTCCATGAGGGTCACCAGGAATCGATCACAGTGCCCATTCCTGAGGAGCAAACATAGTCATTCTCAATGCTGGGGCCTAAATAGCCTCTACCGCTCAATTAAAGTTGGCAAATGAAATGAAGTTATTTGTCTTGCGTGAATTAAATGGCCTCAGATGTACGTTTTAGTGTAAACATTCTGTGGCTCTGTGGAAGTAAGTGCCTTCTGATAATGTTTGCAAGCCAACTCCAAGGTGAAGTGAAAGGCTCCAGTTCAGAGAGTGACTTCCCACCTAATGAGATGGAAACAAATAATTCAACCCAATGGTGTAATGCAGTAAGTGCAACCTGGATTTATGTCTGTTTCTTCTGCAGTGTTCTAGCTCTGTGACCTTGGACAAATCACTTCACCTCTCTGGGCCCCCATTTCCTCATGGGTAAAAGCAGACCTAAGATGGTTATGTAAGATGTTAACATTAGGGGAAACTGAGTTGTCTTTGCAACTGTTTCGTAAATCTAAAATTATTCCAATTTTTTTTAAAAAATTATTTTTAAAAAACAGGCAGAAGGGCAACCACCTTGAGGGGCTGTGAAGATTAAGTGAGATAAAGCATGGCAAAGTATGTCGTTCGGTTCTTTTCTTTTTCCCCTCCCAGGCATCTCCCTTCACCTACACATTTGAACTTGTTGAGCAGCTGAGGCATCAGTAGGTATGTTGTCTGGACTATGATGCCAGCAGGTTCACCAGCCTGACAACATTGCAATTCAGAGCTTTGTTGACAAGCCAAAACCCTGCAGGGAAGAAGGTTGGGTTTACATAGTCCTGGGATCCAGTGAATGCGTCACACGTTGCCAGAAAGCAAAGTGGCCTATCTTTGTTGGACTCTGAGTAGGGGGTAGGGGCACTGTGGGGGAAGGAGGGAAAAAGAGAACTAGGTAGAATCTAGATAAGACCTGCAGGTAGCTAGTCAAGGAAGCAGGCTTGGGCTCCATCCCCAGCCTCATATGTAAAACTCTTTTTTTCTTGTTGGTTTGGGGTAAAAGCACTTTTTCCAGATAGACCCTGATACATCCAAATAAGTTGAGGACAGCAGGCAGGAGGAGGAGTATATATTCAGCCATTAGGCCCATGCAGGTCCCAGGCCTATTTGCCCTTAATCCATCTCTTCCTCTTCCGTCCTCTGCTCTATATTGTAGCAAGAGAGGGACGGGGGCAGGGGAGGAGAGGGATGAGTGGACCCTTGAAGGTTGTTTCCCAGGCTCTGGTGGGTTTGGCCACTGGGAGTTACTGGTAGGACATTGGAAAGCAGAAGGAAGAGAGAATCTGGGGTATTTCCCTCCCTCCCTTTCTGCCTCGTGTAATGCCCCCAGCAGTGACTGTGTCTCTTTCGTGCCTCCGGCCACGACCAGGTTTACCACAGCTCCAGTTTCCACCGAGTGACCCAGTCCCTAGGTTCTAGTGTAGGGGCTCCTCGCTGTGGCTAAAATGTCTGATTTGCCTCACTGGCCTCTGCTTGGCACAGAAGCCCTCTCATCAGCTGGTAACCAATTCTCTGCACTGAATTCCTTCTCCCTTAAATACTCCGTGGTTTCTGTTGTCCCAGTTGGACTGGACTGATCAATCTTCTGCCAGCCAACAGCAAGGATTCCTTCTCTTCACTGGCCAGTTTTCATTTTGGAACACAAGGCTCTGAGTGACTTATCTGGAAAATCTGGGTGGGAGATTAGGGGAGTGGAAGAGGTTTGGGGAATGAGAAATGGAGGTGAACCTCAGGAGAGCCCGAGGACCTAAGAAACAAGGAGGCAAGAACAGAAAAGCAGTGGAGTGAGTTTTGCTGCCTCATACATTTGCCCTGTCTCAACTGGTGGGTGCTCTTGGAGTCTCTCCTTCAACAGAGATCAAGCAAGTGGAAGCCTAGAAAGAGGAGAGAGATGAGCCCCCAACCCACCCTCCCTGCACTGAGTCAGCTCCAGGAACATGTAAAGAAGAGAAGAGCTCCAGGATGTGGCTGGCCTGCCTGTAGGTGGCGGCTGCATTCCAATCAGATGGAGGAAAATGACCCTAGGTGGCACCTCTGAGCTCATCAATCAGGCTGTCCCAATGGGCCAGGATCACACTGTCCCAGGGAAGGGATTTTCTTGAGGCTGAGTGGCAAGGATTTCAACAGCAACAGAAACCAGGACTGTCCCCAGGACTGGGAGCCCATCATTTAATTTCCTTGCAAGCTGTGTTTGAGGCTGTATAGACCCAGCTACAATGCTTGAGTCTCATTCATCAGCTACTAATCGACTGTGTGACCTTGGAGAAAACAAGGAGAGGGCAGTCAGGGCCCCCTGCTTACCTAAGAGGACACCTTGTGAGTACCCAATACACATCACACTGTAATTCCAGCTCGGAGGAGGTACAGGAGCAGATGTCTGAGAAATGCTTCCTGCTGGGGGCCGAGGAAGAAAGCAGGATGGAGAAACTACCCTGTAGTGCTCAAGAGCCTGGTTTTAATAGAGGTTATTGTTAATTTGGTTAGGGGCAATGATGATATTGTCGCCGTATACGAAAATATCCCTCATTTTTTGAGATGCATCATGAAGTATGTAAAGGTAAACGATGTAATACCTGGGATTCCCTCTCAAATATTAAGGCAAAGCATAAAAGAAGAGAGAAAAAGAAAGGGGGATAAATCAAGCTAACAGGAAAAAATCCTGAGAGATACTGACTCTGGTAATGAATACAGAGGGGTTCATTATACTATTCTACTTCGGCATGTATGAAATGTTTCATGAGAAATTTTTTAAGGCATGTGTTTTAGAGTCAGACCTGGGTTTGACCCCATTCACTCAGGCAACAAATGTATATGGAGTAATACTGGATACTAGGGCCTGTGTTCTACCTAGCGGTGGTAGATGGAGGGGGGCACAGAACAGACCGGGTCAGGATTCCCCAGTGGAGGAAAGGCTTTTGATATTAGGTGGCCAGAAAAAAAAAGACAAATACCCACCTCATCTGTCTAGGCTCTTTCTAATCTGCCTATGCTGTTTCTGAAGCAACTTTCTGCTTAAAAGGCCAGAGCTCCTTCTGATGAATTCTCCCATGACCCCTGGGGGCACAAACCACCCTACTTAGAAGGACCCTGGAGCTCTCTTTTTTGACCTCTGCTGCTTTGGCCAGCAGCTAGGCAAGTAGGAAGCCTTCCACAGGGAGGCCCACTGCAGTCTGGTGTGGGCTGCATTTCCAGTGCCCTGAGGAACTCATATAGGCCAACCCAATCCTCACTCCCAGGAGATTCCAGAGCTTCCGTGGGACACTCTGGAGTCACAAGCAAATTGCCCTTTCCCTCCCTCGCCTGTCTCTCTCCCTCAAACCTGCATAGGACTGTGTAATTGAAATCACGTGGGAACTGGGACCGGCTCAAAAGTTAGCCCTGCATTCGAATCCTGGCTCCATCAACTTACTACTAGCATGACCTTGAGCAAGTCACCTCCATGCTCTGAGCTTCCACTTCCTCTTCTGTAAAATCGTGACAAGATGGCAACCCCTCACGGGGCTGTGTGAGGGTTAGTGAGGAAATACGTGCTTTGTACATTTGTTTCAAATAAACACATGCAGAAGGTTTTAAGTCATTCATGCAGAAACCAGTGAGACAGCGTGACTGGTGCAAAGGAAAACTCAAAGTAACACACATTTATAGTCAGTTAAGGAATGCTAAAATGAATTCACAAATGGATGTAAAACAGGAAAAACTGGCCAATATTCGCAGCAATAAGCAATTGTATTCTGCCGGACACTGGACCTATACACTCCCCAGAGCCTCCAGAATTACATTGAGAGGATATCCAGCAATTTCCTTGGTGCATTTCAAAATCTTCTACAATTTTCCCTACACCTGGAAACTGCAGAGATGTTGGAGTTGGTGGGGGTGAGGGTGGTGGTCTTGACCTGACCATTGCTGTTCATGAGGCAGAGGAAACGTTAGAAGCATGGACAGAGTGACCAGAGTAGAAAGATGGGCCCTGGGAGGAAGGGAGGAAGGGGCTTGAAGCCTGCTTTCTGCTCTTCCTCGTGGTGGGGCCTCGGGCAGTGGACCTTATCTCACTGAGCTTCAGCCTCCTCACCTTCAAAGTGAAAATCAAGACTGGTAGTATCAGCCTCATCTGGTTGTTGTGGGGCTCGAGGATGAAGATAAAGCACCTGATACATAGTATTTGGTCAAGAATGATAATAGCCAACATTGAATGTGTGCCTGCTCCATGCCAGGCACTGGGATAAGCAGTTGACAGGCCTTTATTTATTCCTCACAACAACTATGAGGTAAATACTGTTATCCGTCCCTTTTATAGGTGAGGAAAGTGAGGCTCAGGGAAGTTTACTGGCCCAAGATGACCCAGCTAATTAGTGATGGTACCACTGTTTGAACCCAGGCAATGGACTTCACTGCCCAAACTCTTAGGTTCTCTGCTGCATTCCTGTTTCCATGGGAGATGTGGTCTCTGGTCAGAAACAGGCCCAGAGATTGAGGGGTCATGTGCAAATGCCCCAAATGTGGTCTTAATCCAGGAAGCAAGGTTCCTGCCAACACATGCCTCTGGAAAAAAGTTGCAGAGGGAAGGCCAAAGCCCAGGCTCCCTAATCCACCCACAACCCCCAAACCCCAGCTCTCACACACATACACACATCACATCAAACCTTTTGATTGATCCTCCTCAGTGCTTTCCAGCCTCTTTAATTTTCATGGAATACATATAAAAATACATATTTAAGGCCCAAGGGACCTTCCTGACCCAGGCCTCTCCCAGACCCTCTGAGGATGGAAGCAACCAATAGCTTAGCACAGCAATGGAATCATTTTGCTGTAATCCACGGGCACCTTCTATATACTCCAGGCCCAATGATCTGACTGTACATTTCCAAACAAACACAGGCTAAAAAAATACGTGGAAAGCTGAACACTTAAATCTTCCACTACATTTTCGGCTTTGGGCTCCACTTCTTTCCACTCACATTCGGAGTTGGTAGATGAATAAGTGCCCGATAGTGAATGCGATGCTGAACATTTTTAGATGTGCTATTTTAAATGAATAATCAATATGAATTTATTTGCCATTCTTTCCTACAAGCATGGATCATCATAAACTCATCTGTGATTCACAAGAACGTAAAAAAAAAAAATTCCCATGGGAATTTTAATTCAGTAGTATTGGTCTTTCTAAGTGAAACATTATCTGTTGCTCTTCTGAACACAGAGTTCATTGATAATTGTTCATCACAGGAGAAGCATCATCTTTTTCGTAATTTTTTTCAGTCTTTGACAAAATCATGGGTGAAAACAGGCCATGTCTGCGTGATGCCAAAAGGTCTGGATAAATAAAAAAGGAGGAGGTGATATTGTTCAATGACTAGGCTGTTTGGTCTGTGAACTACTTGCCAACATCTGGGTGTTTGGCCTAAGAGGGTTCACAGTATTTCCTTTTCATCCACATGTTATGGCTTTGTGTATACAGATGGCTTCTCACTAAACAACTCGGATGCCTCTTTTATGAGGGAATATATGGAAGCCACGAGAAGTTGAAAAGGGAGGGGGGAGGACAAAGAGGAAATTGTGGCAGGAGACATTCCTAAAATGGTTCTGCCACTGCCATGGAGTTGGAGTCCGAGCAAAGGAATTTGCAAATTTTCTACATTGAAGCAGTACTACTGGGAGGCTGCAATAATGATGTAGAAAAATGTGATTACTATAAAAAAATTGAAAGGGGAAGAGAAATCATCAGTATTGCACTACTTATCAGAAAACTGTTGAGTCTAAGTCAGTGCTTATTAATCTATGTTCACCGCAGACTTGGGGGAGGGGGCCTGAGCATGATGGTGGCAGAAACAATGACTTGCCCATGAATTCAGCAGTCCAGGGCCCATGTGGCAGTCACATGGACTCTTAATACACTATTCAATTGTGGCTCTGAATTGAGTTAGTGGACATTCACTGCCTCAGTGTGAATGTGCAGAAAACCAAACAAGGGGATTTCATTCTATAAAAGCAAACCCAGAAAAGCTAGGCAGAAACACTGAAAAGGAGCCCAGAAGAGCAGAGCTTTCAGCACACATTTGAAAACTGCAGATCAATAGGAAGTAACTTAAAATTGTAGAAGGAAATAGGCGAAGAGAAAGAGCTTCATGGGGATTCTCTCCACTTTCCACTCCAGAGTAAACCAGTCTCCTTTTGAAGTTGAGCCTACTCTGAACAACTAGGTTCCAGTTGTTCACCACCGAGGCTGGCTCAGGAGTCAATAACTTTCAACCGTCATGGGAAAGAGACGCATCCTGCAGGTTTATGAGACACTCGGGAAGCTTCTTTCTTGAAAGCCCTTATAGTCAAAATCTACATGAAAAACCAAGTTCACCTTCTTGCCTTGATTGATAAGGCAGTTTGGATTCATTAGCTGCTTGGCTAGAGTGACCAGACAATTGAGTCAATATAGCTCAACCCTTCCAGAAGTTAGACAGTAATCAAAGAACTCAACAGAGCCAGCTCTGTTGTGCTGTCTGATAGCACGTGCTCCTTCTCTACAGCCTTGTGCTTTGGGGGTCTACAGCAGTAGGGTGGCTCCTGAGACCTCTCAGGCATGTTCAGTTCACATAGCTTTAAGATATACAGGAGATCTGATTTAAAGAGAAAAGATTTAAAAGCTACTTCTGTGTTGTTACTTCCCAAATATTTTAGTTGAAAGCAGTACTGATGCTTTTGTGGTCATTCTTCTATGCAATCAAATAGGTAATCAGAGTTATTAGAACATACATTTTCCTGGGTTATTACAAATTATTTTCATTCTGAAATAAAAAAACAGAAAGCTTGTAGACATTTTGTTTTTTTAATCTGAATTGACCGTTATATTTTTTTAAAAAGGTTTTACACAGATCTACAAGGAATCCTATGTCGCCTATATTTATGTACCTTGTATAAATTCAGCAAGTTGAATCTGAAATCCCATCTGCTTCTTTTCAAATGATTATTTAATGTAGATAGGTTGTGGCCTCCTGCCACATACAACTTGCAATGTTTCTCCATTGGGTGAGGTTTGTATTTTGTTCAAGTGGGGAAAAAAACACAACTAATGATTAATTGTGGGGCAGACACACTTCCAATGCTCGATGGTAAACAAATAAGCTGACTCAGTGTCCTAGGTAAAACAAAACTTTCTCTAAGAGCCAGGAATCAAATAAACACAGGATGTGTCTACGCTTCTCAGCCTGTTCATTCCAGAGGGAGTCATGGTCTGCAAAGGCCTGTCCCTTCCTTCTTTCCTTCCTTCCTATCAAACTGTCTGCATAAGGCTTCTCACCCTTCTGGCTTTGAAGATTGAATACTCCTGAGGGCATGGTGAGTTCCAGATTTTAAAAAAAAGGGTGTGTGTGTGTGCGCACAGATGGTCTGTTTTGGCTGGGGCTACTGGATACTACCATTTGCAAGGGAATGATAAATTTCAGTCACACCCATCTTCATGGGAGCAAGTCAACTCATGGTAGAACGAAGTGGCAGAAACAGGACGAAATTCCCTACATGCTGACTCCCAGGCCAGTGCCATTTTCCATTGTTACAAGCAGCCTCACACATTGATAAAATGTTCTGGCATCTGGATGTAAACCAATGAATGTTTCTCAAGCCATATTCTACAGAAAACTAGCCAGGCATTAATAAAGGATCTTTAGTCAACTAAGTCTGAGAAATGCTGCATATTCTATCTTCCTTTGGAGATCTACAATGCTTATTAGCATTTTAAATGCTCTGAGACTTGCAGTAAAGAACCCTGCTCAATTTTATCTAATTCAAAATTTTCCAAGCTTATTTGACTATGGATCTTTTTCATCCCATTGAATGCCTGTGAGCAACTTGTAGGGTTCCATAGTGTGTAACTTGGGAAACGCTAGTAAAATAAATCAGAAACGTGTTGATTAAACTGTACTTACTATGTTTGGACACTGCTTAAGAAAATACCACTGGTACTGGAATCCAGCCCTTCTGGTTTCCTGGCCAGTTCACACTCTCCCCACTGCATACATCACACCCTTTCCCCATGGTCTTTTTTCCTTCTGGTTGCTAACTTTTGCTCAGATCCATCTAATTAGCTACTCTCTTGAGACAACCACTTTGCTAATCTAAGGCAATGGTTCTTAAAGTGTGGTCCCTGGATCAGTGGCATCACTATCACCTGGAAACTTGTCAGAAATGCAAATTCACTTCAGAACCGCTGAATCAGAAACTCTGGGACAGGCACAGTAATCTGTGTTTTAATAAGCCCTCGGGGAGATTCTGATGCACCCTCAGGTTTGAGAACGGCTGATCTTCTAAGGCAAGGCTTTAAACCACTTTCCCTACATCTCCTATTATTTTATCTTTCCTCTTGTCACTCAGAAAGCAGCCAAGACATAGTAAGGTACATCCCAGGGACATGTGTCTATTATAATAGTCCCCTCCCTCACTCTGATCAAAAGATGGTTCCTTTGACAAACAAATCACTCATTCCCTCCTTTGACATATTCAGTTTAGGATGAAAACCTTTGCATGAAATATGAAAAGATTATCCTTGAGCCAGCGTATTCACATCAAACAGCTTGCCCTACCAAGTATCACAAAGCTGAAACATCTTAAAGGTAACAGATATATTTGTCTCTAAACAATAGGCACATTTTAACACACCCAAGTTATGAAGGAAGGTTACACAGTGAGTTCTTCACAATCTTATTGCTCTATAAGCCAACAACTATCTGCTGAGTGCCCATTAAATGTGAAGCACTGTGTTCCACGCTCTGGGCTTTCATAGAACATAACGTGGGCCCCTTGCACTCTGCTGTTACAATGTAATTTGAGAGAGACATCATATCAAAAATTGTTCAACAAAACAAAGTAATAACCAGAAAATGCCAGAAGAACGTAACTAAGCAATATGCATCTAGCCTGGAACGCCGGATCTTTGAAAGAACATTGAAAACGTCTACCCGCTAAACAGCCAAAGAGCAGAAAACGTGGGTTGTAGTTCTCCCTCTTCCACTTAATAGCTCTGTGACCTTGGGCAAGTCTCAACCTCTACGGGTTTTAATTGATATTCTGTAAATTAAGGGTAATGATACCATACCTGCCCAGAGGCAAGGAACAAAAACAGATGCACTCGTAAGATAGCTTTCAGTTTAAGACCTCTGACTCTAGGAGATCACAAACTGAAACGTCTGCAGCTGCCCGCAGGGGTGAAATTAGCCACGTTCCTAGGTTGTACGTGCTCCTACCTAGGGTTGCCAGGCCCTCTGATTTTTCTAGAGAAACAGAAATACCTCTTTTATGTGAAATTTGCCCATTACAATTTTTTTGCAGCTCATTCTACTTTTTTTAAAAAATTGGACCAAACAAAATGTGTCTGTGAGCCAGATGCAGCTTGTTATATTGCTAATTGGTAACCTCAAGACAGACAGAGGCCACAGAAGTCTTCATAGGGAAGGTGGCATTGTAGAGAATTTTGCTGAGATTGAAATGAAATGGTGGTATCAGTTAAATCATTAAGATGCCTCACTTCAAGCAGAGTCAGTATTTTTTTTCCCTCCAAGTCTTTGTTTAATATTACACAGGCATGGCTGCAGTCAATTATAGATGCTTAGATGCCTCCTCCTTAAAGCTTTCCCTGACCACAGCAGCCCCAAGTGCTCTCTCTCTCTCTCCTTTGAGTTCCCATAGCAATTATTTTTCCATGCAATTCATTTGGCAATTAATCACACAGTGCCTTGTGGCATCTTTTCTATTGTGGTCTTGAACTGCTATTTAAACATGTTATAATTATTTAAGTTTCCACATGTTTGCATCTTCCCTTCCCTCTAAGTTAGGAAGATCTTTGAGGATAGAGGCCAGATCTTATTCCTTCAAGTACCTGGCACAGAGGAGAAGATTTATCTGTTTTGGACTTAAATTTAAAGGAGCATCGCACAGAAGGGTAGGGTACCTAAGAGTATCAGCTGGTTTTTACATCTCATCCTCTCCTATATGGGCTGTGCTCTTTATCATAGGTGAACTTGTAAGTGTTTGTTTATTAACTAGAGTGTCAAGAAAATGAAAAGATAACACACAGCATGAGGGAAAATATTTGCAAACCTATTATCTGACAAGGGACTTGTATATAAAGAATCATTAAAAACTCAATAATAAGACAATTTAACCTTAAAATGTGAAAAGGATTTGAATAGACATTTCTCCAAAGAAGACATAAGAGTGACAGATGAAAACTAAACCTTTGGTGGTAAGCACACTGTAGTGTATACAGAAGTCAAAATATAATATGATACAGATAAAACATATAATTTTATAAATCAACAAAAAGCATAATTTTTAAAAAATGGCCAATAAGCACATGAAAGGATACTCAACATCGTTAGCCATCAGGGAACTAAAAATCAAAATCACAATGAGATACCATTTCACACCCTCTTAGATGGCTATAATAAAAAAGACAAATAATAACAAATGCTGACAAAGATGTGGAGACATTGGAACTCCTATTCACACCACTAACAGGACTGTAAAATGGTACAGCTGCTGTGGAAAACAATTTGGCGGTACCTCAAATCATATGACCCAGCAATTCCACTCCTAGGTATATAGCCAAGAGAATTGAAAACATATCTTCACACAAAAACTTGTAAATGAATGTTCAATAGCAAAAAAGTGGAAAACAACCCAAATGTCAATCAACTGATGAATGGATAAACAAAATGTGGTATAGCCATAAAATGGAATATTATCTGGCTAAAAAATGCCAATGAAGTCCCAATCCATGCTAAAACATAGATGAACCTTGAAAACCTTAGGCTAAGTGAGAGAAGCTAGTCACAAAAGACCACCTATTATAGGAGTCTATTTTTATGAAATATCCATAAGAGGCTGATCTACAGAAAGTAGATTAGTGATCACCTGGGGCTGAGGAAAGGAGGCAGGGACAGGAATGACTGCTAATGGGTACAGGGTTCCTTTTGGGGGTGATGAAAATGTTACAAAGTTAGATTGTGGTAATGGTTGCACAACTCTTGACGATATTAAAAAATCACTGAAATGTATACTTTAAATAGATGAATTTACGGTTTTATAGTATGTGAATTTTATCTCAAAGTTGTTTAAATAATAATAATAGCTAATATTTATGCAGCACCTACTGTGTGACACTCTCCTAAGTGTTCTAGGTGTATTAACTCATTTAATTCTCACAAAACTCTTAGGAGGAAGGTACTTTTATTGTCCTTGTTTGACAGATGGAGAAAACAGAGTTACACAAACATTAAGTGGTTAGCCTGAGACTTCATAGCAAGTGATGGAGGTGGGATTCTAATACAGACCAGCTAAGTCTAGAGCGTTGCAGTCTTTAATGCAGTGCGATATTGGACACAGACAGTCAGTACTTGTCATTTCTTCATTATTCTACTGGAACTACGATGAAGAGAGTCTGCATTGACATGGGCTACACTGAAAGTGAGTGGAGGGAAAGTTTATAGAAAATAAAAGTGAAAAGGCTACAGAAGATGCAAGAGGAATGGATTTATAGACACTCTGGCTCTGCTGTAATTTTGCAACTCATCCTTCTGCCCATCACAGGAAAAGTATGTACCTTGTACCTAGTATGTAAGAGACTGTCTAATGGGGGCGGAGGGTGTTGGGTTAATCCTTACAGAAAGGATTTTACAGTGACTCAGCCAGCCATGTCTGTTGCCTTCTGGGGGACGGTGCCCCAGTTCAGCGTGACCCATGAAGACGAGTGGACATGACTCATATTTTCCTCTTGAATCCTAGGAGTATATGGAGTAATCCTGTCTGGAAGCTAGCTAGGTTTGTTCACTGAAGTGCAAGTATTTATTAAGCTAAATGCAAGGGGTTACAAAGTTAATAATAACAACCATTTAGTGAGTGTTTACCATGTGCTGTAACTTTCATGTACTGGCTTTTTTCATCCTTAAAACATCCCTATGAAGTAGGTACTGTTATTAACATGGCCATTTTACAGATGAGGAAACTGAGGCTCAGGGAGATTGAAATCATACAATAACTAAGAATAGAGTCAAGAGTCAAACACACATCGTTCAGATTCTAGTGCTTTTTCCACTATAATATACTACCTTCAACAAATATGAGCTCATACAAGGCACTATAGGGGAGAAGGTAATACAAGTCTCCTCTCCTCAAAACACTTATAAACCAGATGGGAGACAAGATATAAACACAGTAAAAGTTAAATAATACTATAATAATAATAGAATAAAAAGAGAAATATATTGTATATATAAGTCTATGGTATAAGAATAATAAAAGTATATTGTATATATTGTATCTAGAATAATAATGGAATAATAATAGAATTATATTATATATAATAATAAAAGTTTATTGTATATTATATATATATATAGTAACAATACAACATTAGAAGAGATGATAACATCTACTATTTATTAACATTTACAATTTGACAGGTTCTGTTCTAAAGGCTTTACAAGTATTATCTCATTTATCTTGCTTCTAGGTGAGGAAACTGAGGCAAAAGGAGGTGAAGCAATGGGCCCAACGTCATGTAGCATCATCTGTAGCAGCATCAGGACTTAAACCCAGGCAGTATGCCTCCAGAACCTAACCTTTTAGATATTACATTGTATTTGCATGATAAATCTGGTACTATAATAAGGGTTTGGAAAAAATGCTATGGGAACCCAGAGGAGAAGGCCATTAATTCTATCTGGGGCAGTCAGGAGAGGTTTCCCACAGGATGCAATCGCTGTGCAGGGTCTTAAAGGAGGGTAGGAATTTACTGGCGAGATAAGAGGACTAAGGGTGTTCTGGGCAGAGGGAACAGCATGTGCACGAACTTCTGCAAAGGCCTAGTTTATCTGAGGAATGTTGAAAAGTTCAGGATGACTGGCGCCTAGAATATGTCGGGATTGTGAAAGGATGGGGAGCGGTGATGAAAGTGGAAGATGAGACTGGAGAAGCAGACCGGGTGATCAGAGGGTAAAGGGCCTTGTGCACAGTAGAATGTATAAAAATGAGCTTAGACATGATGTCTACTGTGAGATTCTCCTCCTTCTTAATTTATCCCTGATTTTTTTTTTAAAGGGGCCCTTTCCTTTCTCTAAGCTTGGGAAACAAGTTTTGCTAAGCAAGGGTAAGAGTTCTTGGAGGATGGAGGGCTTGAAGGGTATACTCTTTGGAAAGGAGATGGGCCACAGTGGGAAAGAAGATTGCAACTGGAAAACCTGGGAGGAACAGCGTCATACATTCAATTGAGAGAGAGAGAGAGACAGATACCCGTCTGCAACTACCGTTAGGTTGAGTGCAAGCATAAGTTACTCACCACCCACTCACCACCCCTCTCCGTACATATACATATTGGGAAGAAGGATGGTCTGAGATCAGGAAGGAAAAGCTACCAGTTGGCTTGTTTCTCATCCCAGACATAGCTCTTTAGTTGTCCCTTCATCCATGGGTCTGGGGGAATCCTTTGGTTCCTTTGCTGTTCATTGTGTGAAACTGAGGGGAGTTCTACTGTATCCTATAGACAGTGGACCACCAAAGAAGGTTGATAGGCAGGAAAGTATTAGGAGGTTAGGTCTTGAGGCAGACTGAAGCCTGAACCAGAAGGAAGAAGAGACTAGAAGCAGGAATCCTGGTCCAGTTGAGAGATGACATGGAATTTAATTAACCCAATGGCCCTGTCAGTGGGAGTAGAAGGGCTTTGATTCAGGACAGCCTTCTGAGGTAGACACATAGCAACTTGGTAACCAGCTGAATATAGAGGAGAGAGGGCTCTAATTTGACAAACTAACTACCAGCAGGAGGTTTGTTTACAACACTTGTCTACTTTCAACATGGCCTTCTAACCCAGTGAGCTTGCCGTGGTTGTCTGACTGGGTTGATCCACCAAAAACCAGCGATGGGTTATACCCTTCCTTCATATTTCTTTTCTATTTTTCCTCATTCAGTCTAGCATTCAACTCCACGGTTCTCCTCTGTCTCCTTTGTAGTTTCTTTTCTGCTCTTTGAAGAAAAGGAATCAGAAAGTCTTAAAGTGCCATTTCTGCGACCCTCACCCTTGTCTCCCAGCTCCTGGCAGCCTTTGTTTCTTGCTGTCAGTGGTGATGTTTTGCTTGCTGTTTCTTTCCTTTACAATTGGGATGCTGCTTACTCACGCTCTGTTCAATAAAGTTCATCATGACCCACTGTGCTCTTTCTTCCCAGACTTGTGCATAATTATGTTGTGTTTGTGTGTGATTTGTTTCTTCTCGCTGTTTTTTCCACATAGCCTTCTGAATTTTTGCTACAGTATTTAAAAACAAAGAGAGAATTCTGACCAAAGCACAGACATGGAGTAAGTAAAGATTTCTTAAAAAGAATATGAAAAGGGATACATGTATGTATATGTACGATTGAAACATTAAGCTCTACACCACGTACACTGTAAACTGACTACTTCAATTTCATTTTTTAAAAGAGATTTCTTAGCCACAAGTTTTAAAAAATACTATTAACAGCATAGAAGAGCCATGGATTCAGACCTGAATCAGATTAATTTTCCTAAAACACCTTTCTGATTATATCATTGTCCAACTCCAAAATCTGTCATTGTTCCCTCAGGTTGTTGGAAAGAAGTTCAAATTTCTAAAGCTTGTATGTTCTGTACCCAACATAATTTGGCAACCTGAACTCTTCCTACCCTCATACACATAGCTACACTTTCCCGTATTTGTACCTTTAGTCGCATTATTCATTCTAGATTTCTCACCCTGCCCCGTTCCTATCTGTTGAAGCACCAGCTGCTCCTTTGTGCCTGGAAGACCTGATGATGATAAGGAATCAGAGACCTGGCTTTCAAACTCAGACTTACTCCTAGAAGATTGCATGATCTTGGGCAAGTCACTTTCCCTCACTGAAACTAAGGTCTTCACCTGTAAATGTGGATTATAAAAATCTATTCTCAGACTTGCAGTGAGGAATAATTTATGTAACGTATGTTTAGATGCATCTACCACAGTGTCTATCATATAGTGAATGCTCAATAAATAATTGAATGGATAGGTGTTAGGGGTTTCACAGACCACCCAAAGGCCATCCATGCATTTCACATTAGAAATCTTTGAATTTTAAGAGTAAATTTTTTTTTTGGAGAGGGTAGGTAATTAGGTTTATTTATTTACTTAATGGAGGTACTGGGGATTGAATACAGGACGTCGTGCATGCTAAGCACGCACTCTACCACTGAGTTATATCTTACCCCGTCTTGAATTTCAATTCATCAGTATTGCGCAATCTATCTAAATGAAAAATAACACCTCAACAGTATGTTTATGTGCATGTGCATATGTGTGAGAGATGGTGTGTGCATATTGTGGGCCAGGGGGTGGATATTTACTTCAGCAACTGCATTTCAGAGGGAGTTGAGGAAACAAGACTTGAAGTCAAATCAGATGACAGGATGGTTGGGTCACTCTAAGGAAGGCCCAGAGTGGACCCAGAGGAGAAAAAGAGGACTGTGCAGAAAGCCACGAAGGGCTGCAATGTTCTCTCGTTCTGAAGTCGCAAGTCATCACTGAGGAAAAGTGAAGAGTCTCTTGAAAGAAAGGAGGCAACCTGACAGAAGACTTTCGTGACTTATAATTTAAAAGAACACTAAAAGAACAGCTAAAAGCAGATCCTTCCCCTTTTTTTTTTTTTGTCTTTTGTGGAGAATTAACATCAGATGAAAATCAGAATCTCACCAAACCATTTACTCAGAAAGCAGACCATGGAAAGGCTCTCCCTAAAAGCTGTCAGAGAAATGGAAAGCAATCAAAAATGGAACACTAGAGAACAATTCAAAGGTGCAGTGAAAAGGGGATGGGGGTGGTGTGATACAGAATATCATGAAAGAGCAAGCCTATTGTTAAGAGAAAACCAGTGAGGGGCCTCAAAATGTCATCTGAGTGGTGAAGAAAGTGACAGGAGCAGAGAGCCAGAGTGAGGAGGGAATTTCCGTGAAGAAGCTACACTTGCTCTTAGGAGAGGTGACGTTCCACCAGACTGGCAGAGCCAGCCGCGGCGGGCAGGAGCCGCCATGTCAGTGCCTGTAAGGACCACTCCAACATGTCTTCCCAGAGAACAATTCACCGAAGGGAATGGGGCAGCGCCCAGGGCACACCTAATTGGCAGCTGACTGGCAGTTGTGAACATAATCATCACCACCATGGAGTCTTCGTAAGTAGTTGTTACTAATGGAATTGAAATTGCCTGGGTGAACTATAATTGCTCTAATCAGTACTACTATTCAATTCAATAAAATCAGCTCAATCATATTGAGCCACCTGGTATGTATTCTGTGCTGTGCTAACTCAGTTAGGATCATTCGTTCATTTATTGAGCGCCTACTGTGGACCGGGCATGGTTGTGAGCTCTGGGGATATAACGGTGACCAAAATAGACAAAAATCCCTGCCCTCCTGGAGCTTACGTACAAATGATGTAAAAGAAGAAGAAAGGAAACTAACTGCTGAGCATCTTTTATGTGTCACGTGCTTTACATACATTATCACATTTAATCCACACAACAACAACCTATGGGAAAGGTTATTATCATGGTTTTGTAGAAGACAAAACTAAGGCTCAAACAGATCAAAAACCAGATCAAGAGAACACAGCTAGGTGGTGGCAGAACTGACACTGGAAACCATCCATGCCTGTCTCATTCCAAAGTGCATGGGTTTCTCCTCTTCAAGTTTCTGACCTTCCGCAGACCCTAGTATCAATTTCATCACCCTCAAGATTTAACTTTTAAAGTTTGCTGTCTAACAGCCATTCATAAATGCCATGATTACTGAAAGTTCAATGGGTCAGAGTCAGATCTTGGGGATATAGAGATGACAGGACATAACCTTTGCCCTGAACTCCTTTACTCAGCAACTAGAGAGGCAATCTAACAGAGCGCTTAAGAGCCCTCATGCTGGGGAAAGACTAAGTGGCTTCAAATCCCAGTTCTGCCTCTGCCTGTTACTACCTGCATAACCTTGAGCAAGTTATTTAATTTCTCTGTGCCTTAATTTTCCCACCTGTAAAATGGGGATAATGGTACTTACCTCATGCAGAGGGAGGATGGTGAGGATCAGGAAGATAATAATGGCAAACACTTACATACTGTTTATTATGTGTCAGGCACTATTCTAAACACTTCATATGTTAGCTCTTTAATGACAACCAACAGTTCTCAAAGCGTGGTTCAGGGACCCCTGGAGATCTGTGAGGTACAAACTATTTTCATAAAAATACTCGGGCTTGTTTTCCTTTTTTCATTCTCATCATCTCACAAGTGTATAGTGGAATTTTCCAGGGGCTGCATGGTGTGTTATATGATCTGTTGCCTGAATACAAAAGCAGATATGAGAATCCAGCTATCTTTTATTAATTCAGATATTTAACAGATTTGCAGAAATGCAAAATAAGGTTATTCTTCTCACTACATTTTTTTTTTTGGTTTTGGAAAATATAGCTATTTCTCATTAACAAGATGTTATTTATATTAACATAAGGGATGGGGTTAATATTATTTTAATAAATTGATAAATAATTTTTAAAAATTTCTCAGTTTCAATTTCTAATGAGGTAAATATTGACAGACATAAGCCAAATAAACACTCTGAGGTCCTCAATAATGTTAAACCATCTAAAGATCCTGAGACCAAAAAAATTTGAGAACCTGTGATATATACACTACCTGAAAAGCATTTAGCACAGTGTCTGGCACATAGCAAGCACTCAGTAAAGCTAAGTAATCATTATGATAACACCTATAACCAGAATAGGTACCATATGATGAGTGTCTTAAAAGAAATGCTAAATGTTGTGGAAGTGCGCAGAAAAGAAATTTCACATCCAGCTGAGGGATCCTGTAAAGGCTTCATGAAGTAGGAAATACTTGACATGGGACACTAAAGAATGAAGAGGATGCTGAACAGAGAATTCTGTGGAGAGGAGTTGATTCCAGGAGGGAGAAACACTGAAGCGGGAGAGCAGAGGGTGTGCTCTAGAAACCAGGAGGGGTCAAGTTTGGCTGAAACCAAAGCTATATGCAGAAGAGTAATGGGAGAGAAGGCTGGAAAGGAGATTGGTGAGTGCCTAACTGCAGAGAGACTTGAATACCAGGATAAGGAGTTTGCATGTTACTCAGAAGGTAAACGGGGCGGGGCACTAAAGACCATTAGCAAAGGGCTGAGGTTTAGAGAGATGACTGGCAACTATGTTGAGGATCATTTGAAGAGGGAGAGGCTGGTCATGGAGCAACTGGTAGGGAGCCTATGGCAACAGTCCAGGAGAGAGGGACAAAGAACTGAGCTAAAGTAGTGGCCAGGGGACCAGGGGAGGGATGTGAAAGAATATGAACATCTATTAAATAAATATTCAGTGAACTTCCCCAACCTGCTCTGTTTCTCTCTCCAACATTAAGGACTTCCTCACTCCCTAAAGATAGGTTATAATGGGCATATTTCATATTTATGGCCCCCAAACTGTGCCACATTGTAGCCAAAGAAATTGAGCAGAATGAGTATGTCAGATTTCAAAATGAATGTCCACCGAGGAAATGAGGGTGCTGAAGAAAAGAAGGAAAAAAGTGGAGACATATTGGAGGTGAGGGTAGATAGTAAAATCCAGACTCCCTGTACAAATCAAAATGTGTGCATATATATGGCTTATGCAATCTAGTGGAAAGGGAAGTGATGAGATGAGCCGAAAGCCAAATGAAAAGTATTTTTTCAAACAAAAGCAAAAGGAATGTTTGTTCCACCTGTCCTGAGTAAGAAAATACTCAGCAGCACGTGGATATAGTGGAGTGGGATTAGCACATAATAGTTCCAGCCTTTTGTCCAGTTAATTAATAGTTTGGTTTCAGTGTTTTTTTTTTTTTTTAAAGAAGCCAAGCTATTCAGTGATATACTGCAATGTTCCTTTAGTCCTTATACCATTCTTTCTGTGCTGCGTAAGGGACAATGAAGTTCCTGGAAAACTGTGGGCATCTGTGCTCTGCCACGCCGGCCATTTCACAGAATTATGAAGACGTGGGACAGAGGTCTTGCAGACAAGTAGAGAGGTATTAAGGTTCTTGCTCTCCCAAGTGGCTAACACATATAGCTTTGCTTGACAGGAGTGAATTTTACTCTTCATTCTGATCCTGTGAAAGGTCAGTGTAGGTAAAACATTCTCCTGGTAGGATTCACTGTCTACTAGTGGCTCGACTCCAATTCTCCCACAGCCCAGTACCAGTATCGTGCTGTAATTGGGAAGACTCAAGTGGGAAGGGGTTTCTGTGTCCCAAGGCAGGTCTGGTAGACTTGTCTACTGAGCTAAGATATACTCAAGGAGAAGCCAATGACCAAGTGTCATACCCCCCCCTACCCCAATAACAGAAAGAAAACAATGGCTAATATTTATTGAGGACTTACCAAGTGCCAGATGCACTTGACTTGGATCATCTCACTGAAACCTCACCACAGCCCAGCAAGGGAAGCAATGTGATCATGTTGTAGGTGAGAAAACAAGTCTCAGAGTTTCAAGTGACTTGTTCAAAGACACACGCTAGCTAGTAAGTGGCAGAACCAGGATTTGGGCCCGCATCTGTCTGACTCTTTCTATTATGCCTCACTACTGCTAAAAGAGTTTAGTTTGTTTTTTAATTGAAATACAGTTGACATACAATGTTCTGTTCACTTCCGGTGTACTACAGAGTGATTTGATATTTGCATACATTATGAAATGATTGCCATGATAAGTCTAGTAACCAGCTGTCCTCATACAAAGTTCTTACAATTTTATTGACCATATTCCTTATGCTGCATATTACAGCCCTGTGGCTTATTTGTTTTATGACTGCAGGTTTGTACCTCTTAATCCCTTTTAGAGTTTCTTTTTTGGTCTTCTCCAGAAAGCTTGTGCTGCCTCACAGGGCAGAGCATGTTTTTGGTGCCCCAGGTGATCAGAGCACCAGCCATCTCGGCATCACCTTGGAGAATTTTCCCTCATCTGAAAGCCTTTGAGGTGTCAGGTCAGCCACCTTGGGAAGCTACCCTAACCCATTTGGGCTAATAGAATCTCAGATTAAGATCATCTGGTCCAGTGCCTTGGCTCATGTCGACTCGTCTCTCTCACATCCCTATCTAGAAGCTGGCTAATTTGTGCTTAAAAACTTCCAGGCAGGGATGGCTTCATGGGCATATGGCTATTTCATTTTGCACTGGGCCCTACAGATTATGTGGTGATCCTTCTTCCAGTGAAGAGAAACTCATGAGCTCAGGAGGCAGCCCATTCCCATCTTTGGACCACTCTGTCTCTGAGCAAGGGCATCCTTGTGGTGTGAAGAAATCTGTTTCCCTGCAGTTTCTTCCCACTGGCTTCAGAGACAGACTTGAGATAAAATTGCTAGCTCTGCAACCTTCTCACCATGGCTGTAAGCACATCACTTAACCTCTCTGAACCTCAGTTTCTTCATCTCTAAATGAAGGGCAGGGGGTTGGGGAAGGATGAAAGAGGTGAAGGGGATTAGGGGGTACAAACTACCAGTTATGAAATAAATAAGTCACAGGGATGTAATGTCCAACACAGAGAAAATAGTCAATATTATTGTAATAACTTTGTATGGTGTGTAATCTACAAAAATATCTAATCACTATGTTGCACATTTGAAACTAATATAATATTGTAAGTCAACTATACTTCAATAAAAATAAATAAATAATATTGGAATATTATCAGCTTCTTTGAAGGGTTTTTTTAAGGACAGATAGGACACAGCACATTGCACATAGTCAATGAATGTTAACTATAATTAACACCATTATTACCCCACCAGAAGCACACTGAGTGCAAAGGACAGAAAATGGTACAGAACACGGTACAGAACACAGATCCTGATGTGTTCCTTTTCTAAATTGGACAGATTGCTTGAAGTATCTTACATTTTCACTATTCTTCTTACTTTCCATGCTAAGAAAACTCGATATCATTATCCCACTTATCATTTTCCCTCTAAAATACTCTAATCAGCCTTCTTATTTAATAAAAAATATACTTCTCAGTAGTAGCTGTAGTATTTCATCATAGGATTGCTTAGTGTTTCAATTTCGTGTAATAATTTCCCATCCTTGATTTCGTTTGAATCTTGCAATAACTCTATGAGGCAGGCAGGGCAGGCATTAGTTCATTCATTCATTTGTTCATTCATCTATTCAGCCACTATTTACTGAGGCTCTGCTATGTGCCAGACACTGTACTAGGGGCTAGGGATACTATGACAAACAAAGCAGACCTGCTTACCACCCTCTGGAGCTTATAATCTAGTAGATTTGCAGATGAGGAAACTATCCTTGATGTTTAAGTAATCTGCACAAGGTCACATGTTGAGTAGGAGGTGGAACTGGGACTAGAACTAAGGTTTTCTAACAATGCTCATTCCAGTGTATATTCCACTCTCCCATTCTGCCTCGTGCTCCCCTGCATCCATTGCCTTCCTTTTTTATACTCCCACCTCAGCTCTAAAGCATTTTGAATTTGCTATTAAGAATATTTTTTTCTGTTTTTCATTAAAGTATAGTTGATTTTCAATGTTGTATTAGTTTCTGGTGTACAGCATAGTGATTCAGTTTCATATTCTTTTTTTAACTTTTTTATTGATTTATAATCATTTTACAATGTTGTGTCAAATTCCAGTGTTCAGCACAATTTTTCAGTCATACATGGACATATACACACTCATTGTCACATTTTTTTCTCTGTGAGCTACCATAACATTTTGTGTATATTTCCCTGTGCTATACCATATAATCTTGTTTATCTATTCTACAATTTTAAAATCCCTTTCAGTTTCATATTCTTTATCACTATATGTTATTACAAAATATTGAATATAGTTCTCTGTTCTATACAGTAGGACCTTATTGTTTACCTATTGTATATATAGTAGTTTGTATCTGCTAATCCCAAATTCCTAATTTATCCTTCCCCTTCTGCCCTTTCCTTTTTGGTAACAAGTTTGTGTTCTATGTCTTTGAGTCTATTTCTGTTTTATAAATAAGTTCATTTGTGTCATATATTTTAGATTCCACATATAAGTGATATATGATATTTGTCTTTGTCTAGCTTACTTCACTTACTATGATCATCTCTAGGCCCATCCATGTTACTGCAAATGGCATTATTTCATTCTTTTTCATGGCTGAGTAGTATCCATTTTATATATGTATACCACATCTTCTTTATCCAGTCATCTGTCAACGGACATTTAAGACTATTTTTCCTAAACACCACTTTTAGTCTTGTCATTAGTTTGATTACACGTCGTTCCTGCTAGTCTGGTGGTTCAACACCAAGTCACCCCAGTGTCTCCAAGCTGTTTCCAGATCTTGACTACTTGTCTGGATAACTTGTTGGTAACCCAGAATCAGGAGAACTAGGGGCCTGCATTACTTCACCCAGTCTCCTAACTCCTTCCAGGGTGAGTTAACCTTTCTTTGGCTGGCAAGATAATATAATTTCCTTTTTAAAAGCTTGGAGTGGCTCCCAATTGCCCATGTATGAGATCAAGTCCACTCTGCAGGCCTTTCTAGGCCCTCCATAATCTGTTCCCACCCTGCCTTTGAACTTTCTCTCTTTCCTCCCCACCCCTTTCACACATCCTCCCCAAGCTCATTTCCTATCCTATGGCTTATTCATTTATTCATGCAACTTATCACTCTTGTTACCTCCATCCCACAAACCTAGAAGCTCTCCTTTGCCTCTTCTATCTAAAATAAATCTTACTCAACTTAAGTATTACTTCCTTTATGAAGATTTCTTTAATGGCTCCAGCTCTCAAGGATCTCACCAATAACAGAATAGTCTTACATCAAGTTTTAAAAATTAATTGCCTAAATACATGCTAGAGAAGACCTCATTTGACAGCCCTTCATTCGAAAGAGTCCTGGGGATTTTAATTGGCCTCCTGCTTAATATGAATCAATAGAGATGATGCAGCTGCAAATATATAAATAAATAGATAGCTGGGAGATACAGACTCAGGCTATGCTAAAAGAAATATCATGCCTAAATTGAGAGAAATAATGCTTCTACTGGACTGATTGATTCACTAACTTATTCATTTAAAACACATTCATCTCTTTTCAATGTGCTTACCCTTTGTCCCAAAATTCCACTTTCAGGAATCTATCCCACAGAGGTACTTGGCAGCATTATTTGTCTCTAGTAATTGTGAGATTTTTCCCTTTATCCTTGATGCCCTGAAGTTCAATTGTGATGCTTCTAGAAGTTACCAATTTGTCTTCATTTATTTTACTTAGGACTAGGTACAGGATTTTATTTTATTTTATTTTATTTTTTTGGAACACTTCAGACTCCCCAGCTGTATTTTGGTGAAGTTAAATGCAACATTTCTTAATACATTTTTTCTTTTCTATGGATTGACCAATAACTTGAGAACTGAAAATTGTAATTACTTTATATTCAATTCCTTTAGATGCAAGAAATATGTCCCCATGTTCTTTAAAAGGAGCTAATATTTGCAAATGGGTCAAAAGTTTCAAACAAATATATTTTTCAAGAGAATGTATTTTTCCTCTTTTTAAAAAATACCTTTATTGTAGTATGGTTCCTGTACAGTAAACTACACATATTTCAGATGTAGGTACAGGATTTTAACCCATGGATTCATGTCTCATGAGTTGTGGGAAATGCTCAGCCATTTCTCTTCAAACATTACTTCTTCCTATTATTTCCTTCTAAAATTTCTATTAGAGGAATGTAGAGCTTCTTATTCTATCATCTGTATCTTCTAATTTCTCTTTCAGATCTAGCATTTTTATAGTGTTGTGCTATATTTTATGAATAAATATGTCAGCTTTTTTTGTTATTTCACTAATTCTTCCTTTGTTCCTGCTTTATTTGTAGTTTAAACTGTCAATTGACTTTTTTTTTAAATGCCATATTTGTTTATACTTTCACAAGGGGTGCTTTGGAATAATCATTTTTTCACGTCACTTTATTTGATATTTAAAATTTTGCTAGTCCAGTGGGTGGAAATGGTATCTCATTACTGGCTTAATTTGCATTTTTTATATTACAAGTAAACATTTTTACATCCATGTATTAGTCATTTGTATTTTGCCATCTGGTAGTTGACTTCTTAACATTTCAATGAGACTAAAACTGAGGTTTTCTAATCCACTGCTCATCTCATACTTTCTATATTCTTCATTTCTAGAATTTTTCTTTTATATATACATACATATATGTTATGTGTGTACATATATGTAATATATGACATATATGTGTGTGTATGGATATATCATATATATGTATTCTGGGTTTTTTATATATGTAATATATATGTGTGTGTATATATATATATTTTCTGGGTGTTTTTTAATCTTTCAACCTTTAAACATACAATATTTTAAAGTCTGTTCAGATTTCTGTATTATCTGTAATTCCTTGGAACTGAATTCTCCCATTTCTTGTACATATTGACTAACTCTTATTGTAATGGGTTTCTTTTTTTTTTAAGAGTCAATTTTACTCTTTATTTGCAGTTTCAAAAATATTTTTATGCACAAGTAGACCTAGAAAAGAGATAAAGAAACCAACAGGTCAATAATAATTTTCTAACTGCTGGGTTTATATGTGAGTCTGATCATTTCTCTAGTGGGTTTCTTCATGGGCCTTATCATTTTCTATGTGAGCTTATCTTCTGTAGGATCTGTATTCTATGAGAATTTGACTCTGAGTTGTAGAGGTGGCCTTATGGGCAGTTTTTAATTTGCCTCTGCCAGAGTTCTGTGCTGCTCCCAGTTCTGGACAAGTTTTTATGTTAAGTTCTCAGGGATTCTGAATTATGTGGGTACTATGAATTTGGGTCTCATACAAGTGTGTAGCTCAGGTTTAGATTTTTTAAACTTCTTAGGGGTGGGTTTATTTCTAGGGGAAGATGAACTGCATCTTGTTTGTAGAGACACAGTTAGCATAATAGTAAAAGTATGGACCCTGGAATTAAGGTAACAGGTCTGAGTCATATATCTGCCACTTCCTAGCAGTGTGACCTTAAGCAAGTTACTAATTTTGTTCCCTGTCTGTATAATGAGGATTATAATAGTACCTACCTCAATGGGCTTTTATGAGGGTTAAATAAATCAGTACATGCAAGACATGTAGAGCAGTACCTGGCACATTGTACGTACTAATCAAGGTTTGTTATTATTGTGCTTCTGGTTACATGGCAAATCTGGTTTCAATTCACAGATGAAGCAGCTCTCTTCTGTTCCTTGTTTTGTGCAAGAATTCAATTTTAACTCAATTCCAAGTCCTTCAAAGGACCCAAAAGCCCAGCCACTAAAGTACATATCTGGTCTTATTATCTCCGTGAGTTGTGACACTTCAATTCATTCTCATTGCTGTGATTTTGAGTTCCATTTTTGTTTCTGGAATCTGAAAGATTTCCTTTCTTGCTTCTTAAGTTCAGCCCTATATTTTTCTGGTTAAATTTTATCTAGTGTGTCTCTGTGTTTTGAGTTGCATTGCTTCTAATAGTGAGCAATATTAGATAACCTAACTGTCCAATAGTTAGGGATTTGTTAAATAAATTATGGTACATTATTCAAATGGAATACAATTCAGCCATAAAAAATAATGAAGTAGGTCTGTATACCTATATGAGATGACACAGAATATAGCTCTGTTGTATCATTAAGTGAAAAAAAGCAAGAAGCAGAGACGTGTCTATATTGTGTGTATACAAATGTATATTTTTTTTAGAAAAGGTACTGGAAGGATGCTCACCACAAACTATGACTATGGTTACTTCTAGCATGGATATGAGGGATAGACTTTTACTTCACACTTTTTCCTTTAGTTATATATATTTTTAAACTAATATGTAGGCATTTCTTTTAAAAATCAAATAATTTGAATAAGGAGAAAGACAAATACTCCCTCTGCAATTTCATCCCTCTTCTCTCCAAAAGGAAACATAAGTAACACTTACCAAGTATCTACTTGGCCAGGAGCTGAGACAATAATGATGAATAAGTTCCATCCCACGCCATAAGAAGCTCAAGATCTAATGGGAGAGATATGCATAAATTTCTCAGAGGGAAGGGAACTCAGAGAAGCCTCACAGAGGAGCTGGGGCTGAACAAAGTGGAGTTCACCAAGTAGACAACAGAGGAAAGGGCATGGTAGCAGTCAAAGGTTCAGTAGGAAACAGAGAAAGTGAGACGAGTTTAATGAAGGAATTGTTAATAACCATGAGAACAGGGTTAAGGGAAACCAACAAAGGATTGTGAAGCACCGAGGGAGCCTTTACCACCTTTATGCCTGAAGTGCCGAGAGGAGGGAACAGTTATCAGAACCCAGAAAGAGTAGCTGTAGCTATAAAAGATGGCCACCAAAAAAGTCTGTGGCCTATGGTAGATTATTCTAGAAGGACTCAACCAAACTGCTGACACTTCACAGAGAGGGAGCCAGGAGAATAAATATCCAGACATTAATTTGCATCTGATCTCCAATCCCTTGTTAGTGCCTCCCATTGACCATATCCAACAAGAATTCAGAGAACAAGGAAGCTAGTTAATACAGTCCATGAAGTTCAGCCTCTGGAGGTAGACAGAAAGAGTGGAGAAGGGTGAAAAGTGGATCTTCAGGGGGCATCTGGGAACTTTCTGTATGTTCCTCTTAATTTTTCTGTGAACCTAAAACTGCTCCAAAAAATAAAGTCTATTTTTTTAAAAAGTAGATCTGGAGGGACAAATAGAAAATATTCTACATAGGCATTTAGTGCAGAGAGATCCATATGGGTAAAGGAATAAGAGCAAGGAATCACAAAGGGTATTTGAGAAGCAGACCATTGCTTAGTGTGACTAAATTGCTGGTTTTATGGGGAGGACAAAGGTGAGGTGGTAGAGTGGGGAAGATGTGAAAGGCATGGTGACAAACTGTATGAGTTCCAAATTCTTAGATTTGCAAACTGTCAGCCCATGGTAAAAAATTGGCCTGTAAATGTCTTTTGTCTTGAGTTTGAATGTGAATATCTTTAGACAACTACGTGGATTACGCCACAGGTCCCACCACTTGCCATTGTCTCACAACTGGTCTACCTCACCTTTTTTTATTATCTATTTGCCCCTGAAGATATTTGAAGGGAAAATCCATATTAGAGTTTGTCCAGGGGAGAACAAAGCATCAAAGCATATGGGGTTTGGAAACCATGTCAAATTAAGAGTTAAGGGAACTAAGTCATTAAGCCTTGCAAAAGACATGACTTAGAAGGACATGATGGCTTCCTTCAAGCCAACCAAAAGCTAATATAGAGAAGAGAGAATAGATTTTCTTTGTGTTATCCCTTCATTCATTTGACAAGTATTTGTTGTATGGCCTCTACCAGGTTCCAAATAGCTGAATTAGGCCCAAGGGGTATAAGTTTCAGAAAGGCATATTTAGATTCAGGATAGTGATTCTTAACAGTTTTGGGTCTCAGATCCCTTTGAATCTGATCAAAGGTGTGGGTCTTCTTTGCTGAAATATGTACCTACACACATGTATGCAAATAGCCACATGGAATTTCAAGAGACTTATAGACCCAGTGAGATGCATATATGGACTCCAGGCTAAGAATCTCTGGAGAATATGATAGTCGTACAATGGATAACTCTGCAGCCATTGCAAAGGATAACATAGACATCAAGTGAGAAAAAAAGCAAGGTACAAAATAGTGTGCATAGTTTTTAAAAAACGATTATACAGATACAGATATATAAGTATAATGTATAGTCTACCTCTAGAAAAATATATAATAAACCGGTAACAGTGATTGCCTCCAGTGGGGGAACTTGGCAAAGGGGGGAACAGAGGGAAATTAGCTTTTACTTTGAGAGATGAGATGCCTTGGGCTAGTGTTAGTAGAGGAGTGACATGATCTGACTTATGTTTCTAAAGGATTAGTGCAATAATTCTGGTTTAAAAAATTGAGGGTAGCTTAGAATCGGGTGGTAGCAGTGGGATGTGGTAAAATATATTTTCCACAACTTGGCCTTTGAACATTTGGCATTTTGTATCATGTATATCTAACACCTATTCAAAAAACATTATGTATCAAAAAGAATCCTTGGCAAACCCTCCTACACTGTTGGTGGGAATGTAGTTTGGTGCAGCCTTTATAGAAAACAGTATGGAGTTTCCTTAAAAAACTAAAAATAGACTTACCCTATGATCCAGCAATTCCACTCCTGGGCATATATCCGGAGTGAACTCTAATTCAAAAAGGTACATGCACCCCAATGTTCAAAGCAGCACTATTTACAATAGCCAAGACATGGAAACAACCTAAATGTCCATCTTCAGATGACTGGATAAAGAAGCTGTGGTATATTTATACAATGGAATACTACCCAGCCATAAAAAAGGATGAAATAATGTCATTTGCTGCAACATGGGTGGACCTGGAGATCAACATACTAAGTGAAATAAGCCAGAAAGAGAAAATATATCATACGATATCACTCACATGTGGAATCTAAAAAAAAAAAATGACACAAATGAAATTTTTATAAAACAGAAACAGACTCAAAGACAGAAAAAAACTTATGGTTACCAGGGGAGAAAGGAGGGTGGAGGGAAAAATTGAAAGTTGAGGATTTGCAGATACTAACTACTATATATGAAATAGATAAACAACAAGGCTATACTGTATAGTGCAGGGAACTATATTCAATATCTTGTAATGGCCTATAATGAAAAAGAATATGAAAAGAAATATATATATGTAACTGAATCACTATGTTGTACACCAGAAATTAACACAAAATTGTAAACTGATTATACTTCAATTAAAAAAGAACCGTTGGCAAAGATCTTTCTAGGAATTAAATACCTCAAATCATGGAGTATTGTGCTTCAGACTGTACGGAGCTTCCTGGAAGGACTCATGTCAGTGCTAACTCCACCACGAGGAATGTGGTATTGAAGAGTCCTGCACTTGGAGGGGAGATGCTATAGATGATGAGGGTTATCTGTCCCCACCTGAAGATGCTAGGAATCTAAGAACTCCTATTGCACTTATAATCATTCTTTATTTATTTGACAGATAGTTATCAAGCACCTATTATGTGTCAGGCCCTAGGGTAGGTACTAGGGATATAGTGGTGACAAAATAAAATCCCTGTATTCCTGAAGCTTACATTCTAGTGGTGGAGACAGACAATGAACAGCAAGTAAATATTAATATGTTAGGAAACAATAAGTGCTGTGGAGAAAAATAAGTAAAATGGTATGGAAGCATGCAGGGAGAGGCAATTTTTAAATAAGATGGTCAAGGAAATGTCACTGGTAGGTGTCATTTGCACAGAGGTCTGAGGGAAGCAAGTGAGTAAGTCTCTACGGGGAAAGAACATTCCAGTTAGAGGGAACAGCAGAGGCCCTCTGGGAGTTATCTTGGCATGTCTGAGAAACAGCAGGGAGGCCATATGGCTGGAGCTGAGTAATCAAGGGGGAGAGTGGTAGGAGTTGAGGTCAAAGAGGTAATGGGGAAGTAGCCAGCTCCTGTAGAATCTTCTAGGTCATTCCAAAGACTTTGACTTTTACCAAGAACTATAGAAAAAGCCAGGGGCAGGTTTTGAGCAGAAGCATGACATGATCTGATTTACACATTTAATGGATTTTGTGATGATCCAAGTAAGAAGTGATGCTGGCTTGGAAGAGGGTAGTAGCAGTGGGAATGAAAACAAGTGACCAGGTTCTAAATGTAGTTTGAAAGATTCAGCCCACAGTATTGCTGATAGATTGGGTGTGGGCTGTGAATGAAAAGGGGGAGTCAAGGAAGACTCCCCGTTTGGCTTGAACATCTAGAAGAATGGATAAAGAAGACTGTGGGAGAAGCAGGTATAAGGAAAACAGTCATTTTGGTTTGGGGGAATTTCAAGTTGAGATGCCAATGAGGTAGCCTAATGGTCAGAAAGATGAGGAAAACCCCTGGAGGAGACTAAGAACCAGTAGCTAGTGAAGTAGTAGGAGAATCAAGAATGTGTGGCGTCTCAGACGCCAAGTGAAAAAAATCATTTCAAGAAGGGAGTTATCCACTGCGTCAGATGCCACCGTTGGGTCAAATAACACGAGAACAGAAAGATGATCATTGGATTTAACACTGAGAAGATACTGTTGACCTTGACATGAATCATTTTGGTGGAGTGATGAGGGCAAAAGCCTGATTGGAGAGGGTTCAAGAGAGACTAGAAGGAGAAAAATTTTTGCTGTGAGGAGAGAGCGAGAGAAATGGGGCTGCTGCTGAGGCAAAGAAAAGTTTTTTTAAACATTGAAAATGCTGGTTGGGTGAGAGAAAAACTGCTGATGTCGTCGAGGGAGGGAAAAATGACTACAGCAATGACCTTGGGAAGGCCGCAAGGGTCAAGATGCAGTACATAAGCGGAGGGATCAGCCGTCAGTGAAATTACAGTTTGTTCACGGTGACAAAAGGGAAGGCAGAGTAGGTGGATACGATACAAGTAGGTTTGTAGATACCATGGTGAGAGTCAGAAGTTGTTCCCTCAGGGAACTAGAAAGCACGGTCATCAGCTGAGGGGTAGAGTGGGGCAAAGGGGTGTTAAAAGTTTGAAGTCAGCATGGTTTTAAGTTTTTTCCAATCTTCTTCAGCTGCTGAGGCAGATTTGGAAGAGACAAAGAGTTGATTTCACCAGAATTCAGTGTCTGTCACTCAACTGTGATGAGGGCAGAGCGAGGCAGAAGAGGTTAGCATGTACGAAAAAGAGTGTACCGTGAGGGCCACGGAATCGAAGCTGTACACAGGAGAGCAAATGAGGACACTAGGGGGCTGAGGAACAGTTCAGCATACACTTGTTCTCTTGTTACTTTTGTCATGTAAGGGCTAAAAAGTGTCCATTCCTGTTAGCAGGTAGGAGGGCCCCAGGGATGGGGGAGTAGTGTTCTCATCATTGTGTTCCACTAGCCCCTCAACATCACCCCTGTGAGTGAAGACACAAAACTTAGAAAACTTCGTGTCCCCCCATTCCCTCCTTGGAGATTCGCATTGCCTGTTAACATATTAAGGCTCTGAATATTCTTGGAGTTGGGAGACCACATTTGACTAATCCAGTGGTTCACAACTTTGCCTGTTCATGGGGCTCTTTCTTATGTAATACGCTTAATGTCCATCCCTAGGGACTGATACTCCATGGAACACACTTTAAGAAACACTCATTTAGGAAGCGTGGTGCGGCTGGAGAGCTGAGTTTTCACCCCAAACCTCACTCACTGCAGCCTTTCTTCAAGGCAAGTGTGTGTGGCAGGAACCCCTACCCTCTCCCAAACCATCTCGCTAAACTGCAGCTGAGCTTGCCATTGGAGACCTGGGTTCTGGCCAGTTATTTTTTGCCCTACAGCCAAATAAACCTGATATTGTCAATACAGCTGATTCCCTCGTTTCCATTCAGCTGCAGCTCTCCAATGTTATATCTTCAATCGTTTAAGAGATATTATTGTGACAATGCCCTGGAAGTAGCACAAACGTTTATTAACTGCTTCCCTGCGTCAGGCACTATGCTTGGCATTTCACATATATTTTCTCACCCACTCTTCACAATAACATGGTGAGACGATATCTGTTATTAAAAAACATTCAGGAAAACCACCAGCCACCAGTCTTCATCAGAAAAGTGTTGCCAGGAAGAAGGCAAATAGATTGAGTCAGTAATGAGCAATGTGTTCGTTACAAACAGATTTGAAGCCCTAGGAACTTCATAGAATCAGAATGTTGGAGCCAAGAGGGATCTTAGAGATCAATTTAAGATATTAGGGAGAGGTTATTGCATCCTCTTCAAACGTTATTATGTAAATTGTCCCAGGAGAGAAGGATTAAGAAATCTGGCCATAACTGCTTTGGTTTAAATCAAGCCATATAAAATGATATTGTCACACAAACTAAAGCCTACAGATCACGCTGCAAGAATGCAATATTGTAGTTGGCTATTGGTTGGAATTGCAAATGAACATTTAGAGTTTAATCTGTGTTTCAGTGTTGTGAAAGCCTGATTTCACCAGAATGCTGTGGTCCTGAAACCTGAGTGTTTATCAGAATTATTCCAGGTACCTGTTTTAAAATGCAGGTTCCTGGACCCCATCTTCTGAAAGCCTAATTCACTAAGCCTGGTATTGGGGCCAGGAAATAGGCATTTTTAGCAAGCTCCCTGGGTGGTACTCAGTAGTCCACCACTATAGGTGGTCCACAGACTGACCGCAATCTGAGAAACACATCCCAAAGGATATTCTCTGCCTAATCAAGGTGTGAGCAGACCAGTGTCAACTAGTTAGCTGGGGCAGTTGCTCTGCACAGATTGAGAGACTGTTTCTGTGTCTCTGCTATCATTAATTGTGTCCCTCAGAACCACTAGGCCCTCAGCATCACCCCTGTGAGTGAAGTCATAAAACTTAGAAAACCCCATGTCCCTCCATCCCTCCCTTGGAGATTCGCATTGCCTGTTAACATATTAAGGCTCTGAATATTCTTGGAGTTGGGAAACCACATTTGACTAATTCAGTGTTTCACAGTGTTGCCTGTTCATGGGGCTCTTTCTTATGTAATACACTCAACATCCATTCCTAGGGACTGATAATCCATGGAACACACTTTGAGAAATAACTCATTTAAGAAGCATGTTGGGGATTGGAAGCTAAGTTTCTACTCTTTCTGGATCCTCATTTTTTTCCAGAATCTCATCTTACTGTGATAATGAACTCTTAGAGACATCTCCTTCCCTGTGACTTGATGATGGGATCTGAGGCTAAGGACCAAATGTAGTAGGCACTATGAGGAACTTTTCTGGGACATAACATTGAGGCAGAATCAAAATTCCTCCTGCAAGCTCTTAAGTGATCATAAATTCTTCTGTATACCCAGAGGTTTGTGGTATTTCCCCATATTGTGGTCACTTACATAGTAAAGAAATGGGCATGGATTGTAGGCTCTGGGATGCCTAGACCCTGAAGGGATCTTGGTTCTCAGCCAAGATATGGTCCTCAGTGTCACAGGTTCTAAAACTCAATTTTGTCCTTTTTAATCAGGGAGTGATTAGGTTCCAGGGGACAAGTTTCACACAATCTAAACTCCTGAGGCAATGTTTTGGAAGCCAAAATGTTTTCAATTTATTAATTCATCTTGATAATTAACTGCAAAGCAAACTTATGTCAATCAATGCATCCTCTTCCCAGTAGGATAGCTAGTTAGGAAACCAAAGAAAGGCAAAGCAAAAGGCTCTTTGGCGCAGGCAGTCTGCTTTAGTGAAAAGAGCCAGGATTCTGGAGTCATCCAGATCTAGGTGAGAATCCTGGCTAGGCTACCTGTAGTGGGTTGAATGGTGTTCGTTCTATGAAGAGATATGTCCAACTAGACCCTCAGAATATGTGACCTTAGTGAGGAAGAAAGTCTGCAGATATAATTAAGGTAAGGATCTCTAGATGAGATTATCCTGGATTAGGGTGGGCTCTAAATCCAATGATGAGTGTCTTTAGAAGAGAAAGAGAAGACCGAGACATGGGGGAAAGGTGTATAAAGACAGAAGCAGAGTTTGGAGGGATACAGCCACCAGAAGCTAAGAAGAGGCAAGGAATGGAATCGCCTCTAGATACTTCGGAAGGAGCATGGCCCTGCCAACACCTTGATTTCAGATTTTTGGACTTCAGAACTGTGAGAATCAATTTCTATGGTTTCAAGCCACTGAGTTTGTGGTAATCTGCATAGCA